>NW_015373985.1:97458-270559 GCF_001272555.1 Dufourea novaeangliae | reverse complement strand
GAAAGAGTTTTCTCGTGTAATTCGAGTTAGGAGATCGATTTTGTGTCGTTCGGATTACCCCGGTCCGCACCGGTCCATTGATTTCTCGCGTGAAACAAGGGAAAATTGTAAAAGAAAATCAGGGGAAGAAGCAGATAGGCTTCCTCGACCGACCCGCTGGCGGTATTGTATATCGGTGGTGTGGTGAGAGTGCCGTGATTAGCGTCGGGCGAAGTTGTGTGTCGTTGTACAGTGCCGCCAAACGATACCACAACATCCGATCCCAAATGAAGAGTTCGGAGCAAAATGGTTAGAGAGACACGTCACCTGTGGGTTGGAAATCTGCCGGAAAACATCCGAGAGGATCGCATACGAGAGCATTTCAAACGGTGAGTACCTTCTGTCCCTTTCCAGTAAGACATGCCTTTGATAAAAGGCACCTTACGTAACTGTGAATGTGTGTATATCTTATTGTATGTACACGTACATGCATGCAACATACGTACAACAAATACAATATATTTATATCAAGTATACCATTTGGAAACAATTATACACAAAGAATACACAATTATATATACTCTTCTGTTTGTAGTATACCTTGTACTCATGAGGTGTTTAACCCTCGGTGTACAGACCGTGGAAGCCACAAGTAATGGGTCAGTTGTGACCCATGTAAACAAAGACTACGATTGGGAGGATTACCTTTTTATGAAATTTCGTGCAAAATTTGGGACCGAATTTAAAAAAAATTATTTTTCGTATTACACATTTTGAGATATATGTTCATCTCCACTAACGAGCATAAGTGTTCTCAACTTGCTCGGTAATTGTATTGATTGAGTCCTGGATTTTTGTGCAGAAATTCTTTTTTTGTCGCTGCTTTTCACTGTGTATATTAAATGAACTTCAATTAATTCTATAACATTTAATTTGGTATGCAAGTAACAAATTGGAATTGCATACGTTTTAAATGCACTAAATGTTGTGGTCTTAAAATGATTAAATATTTACACCCTTTTTAAAATTATATTTATAATTTTTATATAGAATTAATTGATTCACATTATAATACATTCTATTTGATTCGTTTAAAACATAGGTAGCTACATTTTATTACTGATATACACTAAATTACATCAAGTTCAAGCGATATATAACGTAGAAGGAAACAGTGCAACGAGAATGGTAAAAAAAAATTGTGTAAAAATAGATGCTCCTATTGGGGGCTCAAATTCTGGCCTCCCGGGTGGTAGTTCAGGGCCCATCCGTGTCGACTATTGACAAAGTTGAGAAAATCATCCACCCCTGTTTTAGTGGAAGTAAGTAAATACCTCAAGATATTTACACGTGAAAGTAATATTTCGTACAAATAGTAAAATGCAACCCACAAAAATTCAAGGCTCCTTTTATACCATCAACGTGCCCTATCCTCATCATTTTGCACTAGGATTCATAATAAAAACATTCGTTCATAGATATCACTTGTATATAAAACGAACTGTTTTATTTATATTATTGGTAATTAACTTCTTGTTAAATCTTCTGAAAAAAATCTATTTTCAACGTATTCAGACTTCTTTGTGCGAGGTTTTTGGTAACTCATACAACACAAGCATTGAGCACGTGTTTATTCCTCGTAGAGTTTCGGATGGATCGTCGACGATCCAGCCATAGGTATGCGTGTATTAACAAGAGGACACAAACCTGGAGACACTAAGATTTACAGGCCCTTCGATTCACTATAGTAATTCCAATTTACGGTAGACCAAAGACCCACGGTAAACTTGTTGAAAAAGAAAACTTCTGCCCTCCTCCCCTCCCGCCACATCCCTTGCATACATTTCAGGGCAGGAAATAGAATGGCTTTGTTGTTGTCGCAGTCTGGACACGGTCAACAATAATTTCCCCTAGAATTTTACGACCTCACGGCCGTGCCTGTGTAGCGTCCGCCAGGCTTTATGCCGTCAGCCAGCCAATACAGAATGTAAAGTACCGTAGACAATGTTCTGTGACCTCTACATGAACGTCGAGGAAAGTCGCGGCGGCGAATATTCGTTATTTACAAGCTGTTTTGTTTATATCCGCTTCAGAGAAGAAGCATTACACAGGTCAACAAAACGGAAATTTATTTTCTGTCACATGTGGCTATTATTGGTAACTTTAATAGTATTTTTTCTGCTACATTCAAATGCACTTGAGATTGTTTTTTCTATCAGGTTTTTACGTTAATTTCTATTTGTAATTTACGCCCGGTATATTTCTCATGAAGGTTCAACAATGGTACCTTTTTAATGTTCTAAACAGCTTGACGAAATCGATCGTTCACTTAGACCCTACATTCGAATTTTCATACTAACCGTTTTGGATGCGTCTTGTTTGGGAGGTGAATTTTCGGAAGATTCAATGACAAGGAAACTATGGGCGATAGTGACATTCTGATTACATATTTGGATTGAACATGCAAAATTACGTACACAACACGCGCAAGTGCTTGTGTGACCAAACGTTATTCTCCAGCGATATCTATCGGTTCGATAGAGCCGGAATGCAGGAACACGTAAGGTGTACTCGATGTTTTTGACTCCGTGCGTAGCCGGAGGATTCCGAACGCGTATTATACACACACCCACACACGGTACGCACGCACACACGCGCACGTGTACGAACGCGCGATACACAGAGAGCCTTGGCTCTGTCTCTCCTCTCCTCGTAGCGTGAGCGCGCCGTCATTTGTTTTTTCCCCGAAGTAATAATAGCTGAGGACAGCCATTTTGAGAGCTCGCAGCGGCACGAAGTTATTGTTCGACAGTGGCGCTCAAACCGCGGATACTGGGATCCAGGCACGCCTTAAACGCGTCATTTGGAAACGAAAGCGTCGAATGTTTACGAAAAAGAACATTGATTCCATGAAAATTCAGTTGTAGTGTACCTTTCACTGTTATAACACTTTTACCATTGTCTTTAGATATGTTCCATTACATGCTTTTGGTAGGCATTCGTGAAAGGAAATACGTTGGAACGTTTATTGAACAAAAAAAATGCAGTGTTTGTTTAATAACACTATAATGGTAGATTATTTAACATTGTTTGAATTTTCTTAGTTTAATGACTGATATTCGTTATTGGTTGATATACAATGTAGTTTTATTTAAAAAATGTACATTTTATATGGTTTTTGAATCTCTAATGTTCGTTTGAGATTAGTTTGTCTTTCGATGACAGAATTTTGATCCATGACGTAGTAATGTTCAGTAATGTTTGGAATTAGAAATATTTGCAATGTTTACACTGAAACAATAAAATTACGGTTAAATATACGAATAGGTATTATGAGCACGAATTATTTCTACTATCGTTTTATAAACACATAGTTCCTTTATGATCTGCGTTAAATATACCTATTCGTGTAATAGTATATTTGTATTTACATGAACATAATAGAGGTATATCGTGTATAAAGTAGGAATGGATCTAAAATGCAGGTAGAATTGTTAAAGAGCAGAGATCGAAGCAGGAAAACAGAAGTGAAAACTAACGGTGACGTTGCGCAGTGGCGCTCAGTTTGCGGATCCTTACTTGAACGAATCAGACAAGAATTGTATAAATTATTTCAGCCCTGAGATTAGGAAAATATCATATTTTCATAACTATTCACGCGTTAGACAGAAACTATATATTAATTTATTTACTGTATATAGTAAATAGTGCTTGTGATACCTTCAGTATACAATGTAGGACGATACTATTGTACCATTTCTACGCTTTGAAATATTTTTCATCGTATTCTTATTATTATATATTTACAATTTGAATTTTTTATCCAATCATAATGAGACTGTGGGCTTTATGCATTTTTCGATAAAAACATTTTAACCAATTTAATAAAATGTCTATTTCATTTTTAACTAGCCGAATAAGAGATGAAATAAATTTTTCTGTGAATTGTTTGTTATGAAATGGATTTTGAAAAGTGACAGTTCGAATACATATCTGTAGTCTATTGGTACATAATTATAATTGACTATTCCATTCTAAAATATACTATTATTAAGTATACTTCAATATTTGGGAATATGTTATGATACACTATAATACAATCCTCATAAATTTCTGAAAAAGGTATATAAAAATTTTTGCACAGACATAGATTAATAGCTTTACAGAATTTAAGGAAACATTGACATTAAGTGAAACTAATATTTACAACACTGTATTAAGTACGTTGGTTATGTTAGGTTATGTGTAGCATTCGGTAAGAAAGGATAAATTTAATTCAAAGGAGAAGTGGTTTTCCGATGTTTTCAGTGAAGACTCGTGTCAATTTATTGTGCCATTAATTTTTCCCTTCGAAACGTACGCGTCGATGAATATTCGCATTGCCAGCGGCACTACATTTTACGTGCCAGCTGGCGATACTTCGTTTGTACACTGGCTTCGGTCTTACGGTCGTCTACCGTGCGTTATAGCATTAAAGGTTCGTCCTTAAAATGGCGGGTGGCGTCGTTACGCCGTTGACCTCTCGTTTCTCGAAACGCTCGGTACTCGCAGCGTAATATTTCGTCTAATATGCCTTTAAGATGATTAATTTATTGAACAAATGTTCAGTATTGCATTCATAGTTTTTTAAAATTTAACGATTCTTCGTGAAACTTCAACGTATAAAGTAATCGTCATCTTTCGGTCAAAACTCTTGCGTAACATTTGTTAGTCAGTATAGTTTCCTTTCATTTCCATAACTTTTTGCCATTTTTGGGGCAAAATTTGAATTTTCCAAAAAGAAAATACAACGGGAGTACCAACTTTTAACAGTCGTTACTTTATTATTGTTTACTTATTTTCTAGTAACTTTATATGAGTTGTTTCTTATAAATATTTTGTATCGTATGACCAACGTTTTGTTTGTGAAATTTTATTTCACTTAAAAATCTTAGCACCTTTACATTCTTTATTAGAAGGGAATGATTCATTAATGGTAGAATTCATGCAAATTATAAATTTCGAAAATATAGTTCGAGGAAGTTTTATTCGTTACGCATTTTCAAAGCATATTTCATTTCACTTAACTCTAAAACTATGAAATCCGTGAAAATGAAGGATTTCAGCATTCTTGTCGTTAAATGTGTGGTTTTCTAGTTTCCTTCCGTTCAGACTTTACATAAAAATTACTAATAAATATGCATTGCTTTGAAACAGTATCCTTAAGAATAAGAATTTCATAACCAGTGTGTGCATTTACTTATTACCTGGCCACAGAATTGATCACAACTTTATTTGAATAATACATGGTGACAAGCACCAGTATCTAAGAGCGTCATTCGATCCTTTAAACAGTTAATGAGATTACGTAATTGTTTTCCAAGTGTCTACTTACTCAAGAAAAAGTATTACTTTATTGTGAGGATTGGAATTTCCATGTTTCATCAATTACAATTGGCGGAGCATTTTTTTTTTTATATTTTATTTGTTATTCAAAAACTGTGCCCTGAAACGCACAGCCGCTACATTCTGCGCGTACGCTACAGTGCATCGTGTTCGTATAGTCCGATACACCCACTTCTTGAAACGTTCATTTCTCCAGTGCAGCCAACACACCAACTACCTCCGAATTTCTTTGTGCGCCAGAGATACAACCGTGTCCATCGAGTTTGAACGCACGTATACACACGCCCGTACGCAAGTAATATGCACACGTATCGCGTTCGCAATTTATGGTCACACGGAGATAAGAGTATGCGCAGCTTTCACATATACGGATCCGATTGGGGGTGTACACGAGTCTCGATTGCATTCACAATGCACGCGTGTGTGTGTGCGTGTGAACCTTCCGATAGCCAAAACTGATTAACGCTGTTTTCTATCAATTTCTCGGTTTTGAAAAAATATTTTTAAGACACTTGTGTTTCTGTGTTTTTGTGTCTAACAATATTAAACCGAGATGGTAGATAATTGTAATAATAACAATGTAAGAAACGGGAGGGAGTTAGTAATAAGTGAGATAGCAAAGCAGGGCAATGGAAAAATACATATGAAATGATAAAAGGGGAGGTACAGCTGTGCTGTTATTAGTATCTAATCTTAATAGTTAGTCTGTAACATTTGTTTATTCTTGTGTTTCTAATCGAATTTGGAACGACGTCTGTAATATTATCATTTTTATTTTTTGTTTTATGAATTTAATTAGTTTTGATATTTTAAGGCTCGTGTACGAGTACTACACACACAGGCATAGCAGAAAACAATTTAAGATAGAAAGTAAAACATTATTGTATTTGCAATAATTATTTAAATCATTTTATTATTTTTATCTAAAATATAAATACGTAAAAGTAATTTACTAAAATGCTATTTGTGAAAGAAAATGAAAATTATTGTAGAAGGCGTTCATTGAAATACAATTTAAGATGAAAAATCATTTGGTTTTGGATAAAATAGTAAAATAATGTTAAAAACATATTTGGCCGGTCAAATAAAATAACACAATTATTGAGATGTTTTGTTAACCATTTAAAAATATTGTATTTAAATGGCGACCGCTTCTCCGACGGAGGGGATATTTGATACAAAATATATTTGTACTCTGAGTTTTGTTATAATCGGATTGTAGGCTTTACACATTTACAGCATACGCAATGCTAAAAAATTCAACGTTATAAAGTATCTATTAAATATTGTTATAATCGTAATGCAACTTTTTAACCAAGTAAACCATTTCTACTTGATCCAAGTTTCTACAAGTTAACTCACGAAAACCTAAACTTGCATAAACATCCAGTGTCTAATTTTTTTTTATTTGAAATCTCATAAGAGATTTATTACACAATACATTTGATATAATTACATAATATTACAATGTAATACAACTGGAAAATAGTGATCGGTATTTACATACAGAAAAACTGTCTAGTTACCACTAGAACTATCGATAAAAGAGACAACTTTTTGAAGACTTACAAATATAGAAATTAATTAATTTCTTTATTCACGTGTTGCACTGAAAGTTTCGAAAAATGTCCAACAAGAAATCGTTACAAAACTTTAATAATTTTTATAAGAGTTTACGAACACGTCATTTTGATTGCTATAATAAGTGTATCGAAAAGAACACGCAGTATACTGTAGTACGAGGAAATTATGCAGAGTGATGTGTATTCTTAGAATTTCTGATAACGCGATCTAAGGCAGCCTAAAAAATAATTTTATAAGGTGAATGCGTGCGAAATACTTTTCGTAGCCACCGCTGTACGTGTGAGAGCGCGCACGCGTACATATA
Organism: Dufourea novaeangliae; assembly: GCF_001272555.1. NCBI lineage: Eukaryota > Metazoa > Arthropoda > Insecta > Hymenoptera > Halictidae > Dufourea > Dufourea novaeangliae. Next base: position 263,307 of record NW_015373985.1, on the reverse strand, counting down.
TGTGTGTGCAGCGGGTTGCCGGCGTATTTTGTTATATTGATCGCGCGTGGTCGACCACCTCCCCTTCTCCAGCCTCGCTCCTGCCCCGTCTCCCCCCACCCCAATGCTCTACCGCGCCCCTGCACCCCATGTTCAACCCCCCACCCTCTGCCACCGCGCCTCGTCCTCGTGTTCCACTCGACGTCACCCATCCGAAAACCTTCGACTCTTCGACAACCTCCAGTCACACGTATTTTCGTGTGTTGGTGCAGCTACGATGATATACGAGCTGTCACAAATATGTATCCAAGTTACATAGCCCCCTATGTGCCACCACGGGCGGGGAACTCGCCGTTTTGTGTCGGTGTGTTGCTGCTTCCTTATAGCGGCAATCGAATTCCTCGTTTATTCGACTGCATGTGTCCTATACGAGTCGTGTAAGTTCACGCGGACGTATGTGTCTCTCTCTGTGTGTATGGAATCTACAATATCTGGAAGTATACATAATTTCAGATGAATTTAAATTATTCTTTGAGAAGTGGCAGAATAGATCTGATTTCTTTAGTGTTAGACCCTGTTAGAAATGTTCTTCATTCATGTCGTTATGCCAGCGGGTACAGAAAATTCTCGATGAGTTTTCGGAGGCTCCTCGGCACTGAATATTAAGTATTTCATAAACTAATGACCATATGCGACTGAAACAAATATCATTGGTTTCAGAATTCCAAGTTCTGTCACTATACTTAACCTCATTGAAAAGCCAGCGTTACACTTGGGGACCTCTCCTTGTAAGTGCCGAGGAGCTTTGGAACACTCATCGAGGATTTATTGGAATTCCATACCACACCTCATAGGCTAATATGTACTGAAAGACCATAGAATATTTTTATATTCAATACATTAATTGGATGTCTTACTTCGGACCTATTGATATCTTGTGAACGTTCGTTAAATAAAACAGTTGCCCACCCTGCATCTGTCTCTCTAGGGACACTAGGAAATCAGCACTCCATTCTGTAGGTAGCATCACGTTGAAAAGGTCTAACCAACTCTAATAGTGCAAGTTTCGTACGAGTTCTCATTTCAAAAAATGACATTGTTAGATTTACGTTTAACCTCCTTACGCCACCGACTGGAATAAATGTTATATGATTCCATTTTGAAAGGTTAGACCCCGTCTTTTCAGAAATGTTGGTATTTGGAACTTTTTGTCAGTTTATCCTACAATCATAGATACCGCACGGTTAATACTTTGTGTACAAATCTTTAGTGATCTTCGTTGAGTGATTTGTAAATAGTGTGAGAACGCCAATGGGCGCAAAACCGCATTGCGATCCTCCCCCTCGGTTTCTTTCATAACGTGTCTCGTCGCGAAAGGGTTCTGGGACTCGAGAGATCGAGGTCTACCCGCGAACACCTGCACGAAGAAGAAGCCGATACCGCCAAATTTCTTCATCCGTCGACCCTGGTGTCTGCGGGTACGGTATCTGGCAAGCGGCCGGCATTGCGTTTCAGACCGAAACCGACTACGTAGTCTGGCTGCGCCTTCTCTCCTTCGGGTCTCGGCTCGGCGGCAGCAGCGTGTCTCTCGTTTCGCGGCGTTGCCGCGCCCGCGCCGGTCGTTTACGCGTTGCTGCCCCGGCAACGTCGCATCTCTTGCCCTCTCGCACGGCGAACCACGACTGAGTTGGCAGCCTGGTAAACGGAGCACCTTCGTATACTTGCCTCGATCATCGTTCTGCGAACTCGCACTTTAGTTGCTCGCTCGTTCCTCGTACAAACAGGTCTAGCGCACAGTTTTTCGTTTTCAGTGTTGTCGAAAAATACGTCCGTTTTTTTCTTCTTCTTAACCCTCGTACTGTGTTCAGGTAATATAGTTACAGTTGTACTCGGTCGACGAGACCGTGCCGGAATTAAATATAAATCGTAGAAACGTGTCCTGTCTGTAGCAGGGTCTTCCGAGATGGAATCAACTTTTGGAACGTATTTCGTAGATCGTTTTAAGGAAAAAGAAAATATTACAGGCACGTCATAAGTTTAAACATTGTTTTTTTATTTTGCTTTTGTATTTTCATTTACATTCTACGAAGGCTGTCCAAGTCGACGTTATACGAATTCAGCAGAGCACTGAAGTGGATTCAGTATTAACTGCGGTTTGTATTTCTGTCATGACCTAAACAATGTAAATAATTTTTATATTAATAGTAATGAATTTGCTTACTGTGCTTCTCTTTTGATGTAACTTTTTAGATAGTTGTATGAAATTCGATTAAAAATATTTGTATACTAAATACAAAATATTCCTTTAGGGTTATATATTTCGAACACAGTAGGTGGGTTAGAGTCTAGTAAGTCGTGACACTCTTTACAATACATGATCACGATAGTTCAGTGTTTTGTACATAAAAGAAGTTGTCATCTCGTAAGTGGACGGCGATGAACGTAATAGAAAAATATGATTCATTACTAAAACCTGAAAATGCAATTTCGACTTTAATAAAATACTTTGTAAAAGTACGTTTCAGATCCTCTTTGATACTTATTTTTGCATACTCTCTAGGAAGTCATAGATTACCTGCAGACAATATCAGTAGAAATAAGAAATTTATTTAGCAAATAATCTGTCGGCCCTACCTTTATACAGGGAGGGTGCTCCATTATATTATAACCACCAAGAAGGGGATTTTTCTTGAAAAGCTTAATAACTTATAGCATATATTTTGTATATATGATAAATTTATCATTGGACAGCAGCTGTTTATGCTATTTTCTAAAATCCAGGATCAAATGAAAATCTTGCCACATATTAAGAGATTTATTAAGTTACTAATGAAATATCTTCGAGGCAATAGTCATTTGTATGAGATCAGACGAACCATTCGGTACTCACTATAGTCTTGAATTGCTTATAACGCGTCAAGTGTATATAATACTTATAGAATAATGCAGTCTGTGCATGTCCCTGCATAATGCCAGGATACACACGTGCATGTATAGGTGAGGATAAGTGCGTGTACTGGTCGTGTGTTCTCCAAGGGCTCTTTGCCACATAGAACACACAACTGACTTTCACCGGCTAAGGCGGTGGGGTCCACGAAGGAAGTGGACGGCGTACGAGGCGTTTCGAAAACATCGACTGTCAGAATCCTCTAACTTGACCTCAACATTTTCCTGTTTCACAGTCTCATATTTTACAACTTCCGTAGGCATCCTTTATTTCATCGGAGAATTAAGTAGAAACTTAGTTTCAGAATTGTTCGAATAATCGCAAGAAGGTAGGAAATGAGTATGGGTCTGATTTAAGAGTGGGCACTCACGTGGAAAGTAATTACTAGTTATTTTCTAGATCTAGTTTTATGAATACATATTTTTATAACGGAATAATTTTAATAAAAACGTCGTTTTCGAGTTAATGTTTCTTTGACATATTTAGTACTAGGCATTGAAGGGGTAAAGTTATGGATTTCACAGTCGTATGATTTTGTTTTCGAACGTTAATATGAAAAAATTTTTGCTACAAAACTACCTCGTACATAATACGTAAACGATTCATATTTACAAAACTTTATGTGGCCAATTAGTAACCGTTGATTTCCACAAAAGTGTCGTTCCTTAAAAATATTATTCTTGTAAACAGAAAGTTTAAAATTTTTGATTTCTGGAAATTCTAGTATTTTACGTATTTCGTTGTGAATTAAATAATTTTATAATCAGTTTGAATAACAGAGTTCGGTGTTTAGTTCAAAAATACAAATATTTTTTTAAAAAGTTCAGATATTTTTGTTTAGAATTATCAAGAATATTGTACGGTTTTCTAAAATGTTTCATTTATTTTGGCGCAGCTTGCTCCTTTTTTACGGCGCTATATTTTTATCTTTTCCTTGATGGTATCGTGATCTCCTACTCGCTGTAATGTATTGAGAATTATTCGTTCATCGGAAATTGACTTTCAAGAATCTTTCCCGCATCATTCACCCTTGTTCCCGCGTCGTTCAGTAGTATAAAATCGAATGAATCGAGTATACCGTTCAGTGACCCTGTTTAATAGTTGTTAAACGTGAGTGCCCTCATTTTTCTTTAAAGCATGCAGCATGCACACATAACGGTACGAAGCGTTTCAAGTGTATCTTGTATTTTAATTACAATGACATATTACCATGAAAAAAGCAAGTAGTACAATAAATAGTTAGCATTGAATTTCGAAGGGGAATTTACGAGATTTTATTTCTTATATAATAAATAAGTGATAGAATAAGTAATAAGTATTGAATTTCGGAGGCCTTTTACAAAATATTTAATATTTTATTAAATAAGTTTTAAATATTTAATTGGTACTTTTATATCGTAAAATGGGAAATTAATACCTAATCTATTAGTACATATAAATGTATAAAAACCCCCGCAATTCAATGGTCATGCATAAATTTTTCCATACAATACGTAATTCAACAGGAAAATATAAAATACACTGGAATTAAATTTACTAAGCATGGACAAAAATTTGTAAAAATACATCCACCACGAATGTTTTTCAAAACTTCATGTCATTTATTTTTTTTTTTTATACCGGATACTTCCAAACTTAGGAACCACATTGTAGTAGTATATTTGAGTCTGTATAGTGGTGAAAAATACTATATAAACTTCTATGAATTTTATGTAAAGGATACTGTATAAAATTCTTTATTTTCGAAGCATAGCCATAAAAAGTTCCACTTTAGAGTAAATATTCAATATAATTACATACTATAAAATACGTTAAATTAATGGATTTACTAAAACAGATATTCAAAAGCTCTTTCAGTGCACAGCAAACACTTTGGGAATTGTTTCCTCATTGTTTAACCCTTTCAACGGTGTGACCATACACGTATGATCGAACTCGAGTGCACCAAATGGAATATGGCCATATGCATTGCCTGACTTGTGCACGTCAACTAGAGTATAATTTCTCATACACAATTGCGTACTATATTGTCATTTATTATTTTTCGATAATTACAGAAATAAACATGAAACTTATCGCAGTTGTAACTACGATCACCTGTAATATTTCCGTTATTGTTAGAGATATAAAAAGACTTTATTTACAAAAGTTAAAACACCTATACTTTTTTTTAATGGTATGTTATACTTTTTTATCTCTACTAGAATAGCAGATGTCCAGATTATTTCACCGACCAATAGTACAAGGTCATTTGACGTTAAATAAACTAACAAAACAACCATTCTTACGTTATACGAGACTATAGCCATTCGACAATTGCAGTATTGCATTGATGCTAACTAACTACGCTCCAAACACCTGTGACACAATAGTCGTCCTTTTAGTCCATTATTTAATATACACATATATAAACAGGTGCAATTGCAGTTAAAAAGATTTCCTCATGGAAAAATAGATTTCGTTAACACTAGAATTACCAGCACTGAATGTATACTAAATAAAATTATATAATATAGTAACATACTCAATATATAGTACAGTTTAACGTATAGTATAACATAAAATGTGTAGTAAATTAGAAGCCAATGTAAATTTCGCCTAAAAAACTATTATAATTTCAGTAATCCTAAAATTTAGAAACCTGCAATCCGTCATTTTTACGGGTTTGGTAGTTCTAGTGTTAAATCATTCAACTTTTTTCTCTAGTGTGTTCCTAAAAACAATAGGTTCCGTTCCAGTTTCATGGTCCACCCTGTATATCCTTTCTCTTGTATTTCGGTAGTTCTTGTTACTATCTCATGGAGTTTGTCTGCCACGGCTCTGAACGCTACAGCCACCCTAAAAATAAACGCGCATGTCAAACACCCCAGTTGCTAAACTTCACTGGTCCCTTGTATGTACAACGTGGAGCGTTTAGCCATGTTTTCTCATATTAACACTAGATCTATCCATACCTTTCAGGATGACGATTTTCAAATTTCTTCCAGTGTTGATGTTTCCACCAGTGTTTACCTTTCCTTTATTTTACATTTTATACTGTATAGTATATTTCTCTGAATTGTGTTGCACCTTATACGTGGACTGTTTGATAAGAAATAGGACTCTACTTTTTTTAACGTTATAATTGTAATAATGAAGGTAGTGTACTTCAAAATAGTCCTGTTGAGTAGCGGCACCCCATGGAGATTCTTTTCTCCCACTGCTTAGAGCAGTGCTAGATGTCTTTAAAGAATTTTTAATTTTCGTTAATAGAAAAAAGTACGAAGGTCAAAGCTTGGAGTACCCACTGTAATTTTCAGTTAGACAAAAAAAACTGTTTCACGTGCATTGCAGCGCAACATGGTTATTTGACTGTGGCCTATACGATGAACACCTTGAGAGATAGTCTTTCGGAACTTGAAGTGTAACTGTATCAAAGAGAATCACCATAATCGTTACAAATTTTACATAGAAAAGATTCTAGAAAATTAGTCTGTCTCTACAATTGAATACATTGCCACTGGTGTGACTCGCCAATGGTCAGGCAACAACATTTTTGTTGATCAGATTATCGTCATTAATCATTCATTATAACTGTATTCGGTAAGGGACGTATGATTTCATACCGCACCGCCACAAGAAAAGTGTCACGGGTCGAAAACATGTAATTTTTCAGAAGAGCGTAAAGAAACTAATTCATTACGTAGCATTTCACATATCAAACAAAGTGACACTAGTGCCATCTCGTTTGAGGTATTGTACTTATGACATTTTTCTGTAAGGAGGATCTACGTATTAGAAGATATTTCATACAATAAAATGAAAATTTTTAACTCCCTGCGACAGTTTTCTCCCGGGTCAAGCGATATCGTCGCTCTAGTTCTTAATTGTTATATTTCTACTAGTTTCTAAACTGAGAAAACTGAATTTAAAGCTTACGAAATTTAATACACTGCGTGGCATAACTACAAAACCACCCTGAAATTTTCAATTCTTATTTATTGTGGTTAAAATACAAACGAACCACTTTTTTTCTAGAGAATGTAATCTATTCTTTTCTGTAGAAATATTATTTCTCAACACGATTTCGGACATGGAATACTTGGTTCGTTTTTGTTTTAACTACAATACATAAGAATTGAAAATTTTCGGGCGGTTCTATAGTTATGCCATGCAGTGTATTATAGACACAGGAAAGTAATGAAATAATCAAACACACTATAATATCATCTACTGAATAGCTATTACTACAATATTTAACAAAATTGTATCTTAGTATCAACATAAATTTTTAATTGTTGTTGGTATTTGCAGATACAACCATTAAGAAATAAAACTCAAACTTTCGGAGTTAGGACTTCAAAGAATATTTCTTATTTTTTAGGTTGAATTTTCTTTGTATTATGGTGAATTTATATTCTGCAGACAAAAAAAAACGCATATAGATTGATTAACGACATTTTTTTTAAAATGGCGTTCGGTCATTTAAGAACTCGTGCGACGATATACTAAATTATAAATAGAGTTTAATCCATTACCAACCACGAATTAAAATAAAAACTTCAATACTATCTATATTATTTATTTTCAATTAAAATACCAAAATTAAGACATTTCAGATGTTAATTAATTATTTTACTTTAATTATGATCACATTCATAACACGCAAAGACTGTAATAAGCATTAAGCTGTATACAATAAAAATAAATAATAACAATACTTTAATTATAATAAATTGAAAAATTTGTAAATATAACAAAATTGAATTTTTCATTGGCAAATAAAATTTTATATGTCCTTATATAGATTTGGGAACACAATTATAACAGATAGAAAGCAAAATATTGCCTTAACCCTATTTAAACAAAATTTATAAGAACTCGAGCGACAATATGTCCATTTGCAAAATTAAATTCGCGTAATATTCTCGGACCGCGTCGACCTATACCAAGCTTTGGAGGTTATGAGCGGACGTGGACGTCTGTAATTTAGTGTATATTCAACGCCTTGTGGTTCTAGTGTTAATAGAACGCTTCGAAACCACGCGGCAAGAAGCATCCCCACAGGACAAGTGCTCAGAACGGCAATTTCTTATTTCGTCCCCTGACGTCCCGTAACTTTTTGGTGGTGGATGCGATGGTTTTTGGAGTCACGTACCGTGCCACGGAAACGTGCTCGAGTGACCCAGAGGGCTCGCGAGAAATTGTAGATCTGGAATCGATAGAGTTTGCGGGACGACGTTGCCGGCTCGGTGCGCGCTGAAATTGGCGACGCCGCCCCTCGTCGTCTTTGGGGTCAGAGCAGGAACGTACACGCGTTTTTGTAGATTTCAAGGCCTCCGCCTTTCGGATTAAAAAAATAATCCCTTCCCGCCTGGGCCCCTTCTGCCGACTTAATTGTATCGCATTACGTGTTCGGAACCTTTGTATTTTTCCTGCTGTGCTCGCCGCCCTTTGTTCGATCACCCGACGTTTTATTTATTCTTTCGGTCTCTCGACAGTCGTGACGATAAGGTTAGAAATGCAACGATAGTATTATATAATTAATTATGTAACTGAATGAAATTATATAATTAGACACGTGTAATTGGATCTAATAGCAATAATAATTACGTAATTATACGGTTGTGCTGATGTCGCTTTTTATTCGTTCTATTAGTTAGTTAATTTATTCATTTCTACCGTTGATGGTTATGGAAGTTTAATGATAAAATAAGAATCTCATTAGACTGCTCTGCAAATTTTGATTCTGTAAATGCTTTCTAAATTACTGAAATGCTTTTATCTGACATTACTTTTTCATTTTATAGATTTATATTCTGCATTTTTGTGTTGTTATCTTTACTTCAATTCAGTTGATTTATAATAAAAATTTCATATAGTTTTTTGTACCGTTATGTATGTTAGGTTGCTGCTGAGTGAATATTGTTATTCAACGTGCTTCATTTTATCCATCTTAAAATCGTGAAACACGAAATTACGAAGCTAGTAACTCGTAGGCAAGAGAGTGCCAATTCGATGGATCTTATTACGGATATAAATCTTTTTTTTTCTTAATCGTTATTATACTTTAAGTGTTCACGTTCTGATATAACAACGTATATTTTAATCATTAATGAGTACGAATTGAATTTCAATACTTTCTTCAATTCTTTCTCCCCAATATTAACACTAGATCTGCCGAACCTGTCAAAATGACGAATTTAAAATTTTTTATTCTACAATTACTGAAATTCTAGAAGATACATCGATTGGAATTTATGTTAACTTTTAATTTCTTATACTCTTTATATTATGCTTTACTAAGCTGTATTGTATTATACTTTACACGTATTAATATATGACAGAATGTAATTTAGCATACGCTGGTAGTTCTAGGGTAAGTGACTGACGACATTTTCAGTTATTAACTATTGCAACCAGACCGTGGATATTTATGCAAATACAAATTTTTACTTGTGTTCTCTCATATATTCCCAACAATTCTGTCAACAATCAGATTTCAAACAAAGTAAAAACTTATTAAACTTCATCAACTACACTTAAGCTTCAGACAATTGTTATAAATACGAGGATTCTTTTCCTAACGGCTGTTAGAAATGTTTCGGATGGACAATTAACGCGTAACGAAGCCACGGGGTTAATATGCACGGGGAAAGAACAAAAGAATCTTTCTCGCCGTATTCAGTTGATATTTTTCAAGCATGGAATAAGTAGAGCGGGGCCTCCGTTCGAAACGCCTCGAGGGGCCCGGTAATTCGAGATCCGGAACCAGCCCGAGACATCCGGACTGGGGAAGGGCCCCAGGTTTCTCAGGTACAAAGGGAATTGCCATCGTAGATCGGTCAAACAACGACACCCCACCTTTTCTGCCAGCAAAACCGTATCTCTCGTCGTGAACTCGCGCGGCCAACCATGACACAACATTCGATACTTCTTTCGGTTAAAAACCCGAAGTCAGCTTTTTATTGAATTAATATCAGCTTTCTGGTTGGTGGTACACAACAAGAAACCAAACTATTAAATGTATTTATCCACCCATGTTTTTGTTTTACAATACAATTTTGAAATTTTCAAATAAATGAATTTTATGGCCCTTATTGTGACGGAAATCAAATTTGGCGTATTTTTTTTTTAATAAAGTCCGTTTAACACTAGGTTTACGGGACGCGTCATTTTGACGCATTTGGAATGCTTTCTAACCTCGAAATTCTCTATGTGGTATACCTATCTCTATAGCTATGCATTCATTTCAGAGATCATAAATTGTGTATTATATAAAATAAGTTGTTTTTTAAGGAAAATCTGCGGGTTCGTTGATGCGTGCCGTGGAGATACCTACACGATAAGTGCCCGTAAACCTAGTGTTAATATCGAAGAGCATACAGTTATGAGTGATAGTCCGTAAGTGGGTATTATGTTTGTTTCTGGATATTTGTTATTACTAGACTGCGGTTATTTCTGAAAACTTACAATTTCGGGAATTAATATATAAAAAACAAAATTGCACAGAATTTTGTTTCTTATATTAGAGGTTTTAATATGTTAACAATAATACATATATGTCTAGTTATTGCTAGTATCTGTGTACATGTTTGATATATGAATGGACGTGGCTCTCTGTGTAATTAGCAGTATTCATAGAAGATAGAGTCGTTTATTACCACATTCTTGGTATAAATACTTGTGTTCCTTGATTTACATACGTATCTCTGTGCAGGTAAAATTAGCCTAACCTAACTTACGTCATAGAACAGTCTGAGATCTGCTATAGTAACAACGCATTATTCACCCTTCTGCACGTATCAGGCCTCGACCTATAGGAAATTCCTTTAACGTAATCGTGTCAGTATTAACACTTTCACGGTTCATGCTATAGTGCTACACCACTTCAAATCTAAAACCTGTATTTAATAATTCGAAACTAAACTTTCATTATTCTATCAATTGTATTTGTGAGACGACAATACTTTCGACGTCCCTTATCAAAATTAAAGTAGGTAACAATATTTTAAATAAATTTTTGCACTTAATTTAAGTTATTGAAGAGTTTCACATGTTCAGTCTTAAAGTTCAGTTCAGTGTTAACAGTTCATTACTTTCAAAAATTGTCAAAGACGTACCTAAAAATAATGAAATACGAACTTTATTTATTTATAATACAAATGAACATACAAAAGTGGTTCAGTAAACATGGATTTGAACGGAATTTCTTGTTGCAATCTCTATACAGACGTATTAAAAGACTGATGACGTCAAAATGGCGAAAATTCTATCGCGTTAAATACGTGTAAGACATAGTTTGTGTTCATACAGATACCATAGTGCAATGAAAACTAAGAATCACTAATAATAGAAAAAAATAGGAAAAGTGACTGAAACGTGCAATGAAATACGAATTAACAAATTAACACTAGAACTGGCAAACCCTACAAAATAACGGATTACAGATTTCATATTTTACCATTACTGAAGTTACAATAGTGCTTTTAGCGAAATTTATGTTGACATTTAATTTTCTGTGAATTTTATATACACTATATTATGCTAGATTGTATTATCCATTGTGTCTATTACGATATTGTACAATTTAATTTAGTGTACATTCAAGGCTAGTAGTTCTAGTATTAATATACTGACATTAGATTGCGACTGCACTTGTTCTACTACAATATCAGTTCTAAATATCCATCAGTATTTGTGCCCCCATTCATTCATTCTTCAATTCGTGATACAATCCCAGTCGTTCTAGTCATGCTTTCTGTCAGGTAACTTATCGATTTCCTTCGCCTAGAAATCTTTCTTCCGACATAAACGTCGTACATCAGGCCTAATTTAACCATCGATAGAAAAAGAGCTATAATTCTGAATATCGCACCCCAAGAGTCTGAATATTACACTTCGACCATCGCTGCGTTAGATAGGACAAGGCAAAGCAGCTCCACGGCGGTACCTTCCCAATTTTAGGAAGTCTAACTACAATGACGCCCATATCCGAAGATCCTGAATACTGCAGCTCAGTCGAACCGTAGGGATGTAGGTAGTAAGGTAGGCAAAGGTAAAGGCAAGAGCCGTTTTAGACCGACATGGTACACCCGTCCCGGAGCTGGCAACGTCGCAAACCGTCTGTCGAGAGCCGGCAACGCCGTCCAGCTATTATGTAACACCCGGCAACGTCGCCGGGATACACAGAGGGGCGCCTGGAGTGAATGTCGGTGGGGAGAATAGGGGCGATTGGGTGAGTCGGAAGGTGGGCGGCCGGGGAAACGCGGCGAAGGGCGACGGAAGGGCGACGGGAGAGAGGGAGCATTATATACGGTAGGGAGAAACGGGCGCACATACACGCAGAGGGTCCCCACCCCTTCGAGTTGATGCTGCGTCACACGAGGCATTGCAACCCCTTGTCTATATAGTCTATACACGTTCACGTACAGGGTGTCCAGTGAAGTTTGAATTCAGATAGGTAGAGAACAGTGAAACTGACGATGTTGATTTTTCGAGGATATTTTTTTTTTCTATTATTGGACATTCGAATTGGTTTCATACTATGTAACGCAGATCCGTGTTTAGGGTAGTCACTTTCTGCATTAATTGTCAAACTGAATGTTTCAATACAACATACACGAATCGTTAGTTGACTTTTTTCAGAAAAAATGTGACGTTCTAGTGTCTTTTGCTGTGTATGTAACTTTATTATATGGTTATGCCCATGTACGGGGTGTCCAGCGAGGTTCGAATTCAGATTGAAGACAATGAAATTGACGATTTTTTTCTTTCTATTATTGCACATTTGAATTGGTTTCGTACGATGTAACTCGGATCAGTGATACATCTGTGTAGGATTGTAACTTACTCCATTAACCCTGAGTCAAATTCATGATTCTCAGAAATCAGACAGGTTTCCGTCAATATTGTCAACGTGTGTGCAAGTTGTGCTGAATAATTACAGTCTTAATTTGTCATTATTTTGAATTCTGGTAATCATAAATACTTATAACGTAGGTTTCTATCTTAATAAAGATACTATTTTTCTAAAATATTACGTGTTTTCTTTCAAGTCGTAATTTTAACGAATGATTAGTAATAATGTAAGTCACAGGAGAGTTTAGTAATTTAGGGTTAATTGCGAAACTGAATGTTTTAAGATAAAATACATGAATGGTTACCAGATTTTTTTCAGAAGAAATGTGACGTCCTAGTATCTTCTGTTGTGTTTGGAACTATATTGTGTGGTTGTAAAGAAAATGCACTGTAACAGTATGTTTACCGTAATATTTTTTGTTTTTGACGTTAGGATGATCGTTAGTATTTTATTAGATACAAATGAATCGATTCCCATAACGTAAAAATAACTAAAATTGAGTTAGATTCAGGGACTATAGATATCATTTTTCTATGTTTTTGTTGTTATTTAGTTTAAATATATATTAACCTAATGAACTCTGAATTTCCAAACTCGTAATAGATATTGTCTCTTCAAAGGGGACAATTGTGTGCAAAGGGTTAATGGTGATGTCGAACTTAAATGAATATATTTTTATATTTTCAACCGAACGAAGGGTAACCGAGGAAGGAATTTCAATTGATTTTTACCGTTCGTCTCACACAGATATAACAGAATCATCGGTATTGGTTTAGTACATCCCCATCTACTGTACACTAAGGTTGTAGACTCTTTACACAGATAGATACAGTTGAACATTTTTTTACTGTCGACACAATGCCGTGTACGTTCCGCTGGGGGGTCGTCTCTGGCATATACAGGGTGGACGTATAGTCACGCGAAAAATCTTTAATGTGGAAGTACATTTTCTTCGTAATACGTCTGAAAGCACGCATTATGTAACAATATTTATCACACTTTAAAAGAAAAATCATAATCAAAAGTATATTAATATTTCATGATATTTTGGAAATTAATTTAAGCATAATTGAATTTTAGTTTTTTTAATATCGAATTTTTTTTGTGTTTCTTCTGTCAGTGAAATATAAACTTACGGACTTCATGCAGTTGTGAGGTTGTTAAGTATTAATTGTTTGTCCCAATGATGAAGGAATAATTAATAGAATTTAACGAATTTGAACGACACGATGCATATAAGTGTTAATTGAAAATTTCGATTGTTCTTTCCGTTGACCTCATGTTTTTTATCCACAAAAACTTTCTTCCTAAAGACACAATTTTGTTAGTTCACTTTCTTTCTCGTGGATTTCGTTAACTTAAGAAATTTGTATTCACGATAGTCGAGCTTAAATCAATGATTTCAGGGAATTTTTCAAGAAGTAACAATATAACACTGCGTGCCAAAGTATATGAACGTTATAGGTTGATTTGTAGCACTAAAAATTAAAAAAAAAACCCTGTTGCAAGAAATACAAAATTTCAGGAAAATGCATTTTTATTTTCTTAACAAAATTAATAATAAACAATGATTATGTTTTTATGCATTTATAAAATATCCAGTTGTCTGAAATTCATAACAGTAAAAAATATCAGGAAAGTAATTCAACTTTTTTCTGCATTATAAACTTATTAAAACCTTTACCAAGGTAAATAAACTTTTCTTTGCGTCCAGTTTCGAGAAATTAATCGATAAATTTTTAATTTGCCTAAACATCCGCAGTTTAGTGATGAGTGGTTTCAAAACACCCGGTATATAACACGTGATATACACGATGCCTGATAACGAAATTTTCTCCCTTTTGTCGTGTGTTGGACTTTAAACCCGTCCAGGTTATCTCTTCTAGATTGTAATGATTTCATCGTGGAGGTTGAACATATAGCGTTCATAACGATCGGAGTCGGTGCCTACGTTGATATCGGATATACCAGGTGGTTCGTTATTAATGGTGCAATTGAGAACGAGGTGAATCTTTCTTTAAAAAAAAAAAACATTCGAAAGACCACAGTAACATTTCTTCATGGAAAGTTTCGTTTTCGAGAAAATCTGCTGTAAAAAATTTATTCAACAAGCATGGATTTCTGCTTACAGTAAGTAAAAACGAAAATCAATAAACAAAGGCGTTAGCCAAGTCTCATTCAATAGCACGCGGAGGCAGTAATTTCTCGAAGCTATTTTTCTCTGAATCGAAGTATTATTTGCAGTAATTTTATTCCAGATTTTCAATTGGTAATTGTTCTTGAAAATAGAGCTTTATATGCAGTCATCTTATTGGGCTTTTTTACAATTTTTCTCGAATGTAGTGGCCCTGTTTGCAGAAATTTCCATTTTACACAGGTCAATTAATTTTTTCCAGGCTTACAACTAATATTTTTATTTAACTATTACGTAAGTTTTCTCGGAAGCAGAGCTTTATTTGCAAAAATGTTGATTCTAGTCTTATTTTTTCGTGAATAATCACCCCATATCGATTTTACCATCAATTACGGGATACCTTGTGTATACGGGAAAAAATGGTCGACCAGTGAAATCCACGGATAAAATCTCGTTAAAAGTGGGGCCGCCGGTTGCGCGAGAATACATATACGTGGACACGGATCACAGCGGAATGGAATAGAAATAATCTAATGGGTCATTTACGATGCACGCGCGTTCGTTACGTCACTATTCTAATCAGGAGCGTTTCTGGGACAGAGAAAATCGCGTGCGCCGTGGCTCCTTTCTAAAGAGCATCGTTCTGTACTTATTATAATATCCAACGAAAGCCAAACGATTTGTATAGATTGTTTCCTGAGAGGAAAGCGACAAACTTGAGTCATAACGAGTGAACAATTTCTTAGATTTAAAGTAAATTTCTGGTCGGAAGGTGTCTTTTGGATACCATTGACGAAAGATTCACTCGTTTCTAATTTATATATCGCTTTGCGAATTATCAATGATCATGAGTTTTGCTTTACGATCTTTATCACGAAGGAAATCAGTTCTTTGGGCTTTTGGTATCACTGAAGCACTCGGTGACCAAAATTATTCTGGTTAAAGTATGAAAAAAATGAAACACATTGGGGTAATTGACCCTCAAAACGACCACAACATGAAGCAACATACTAAAAATATGTACTAAAGTGGACCCTTTCTGATCCTTTAAGGGTAGCAAAGGGTTTAGATGGGTCGAGGTGTATAGCAAATTCTAATGCTTTGCAAGTAGAGACTGGTGGAATTCAGTTGGAATAGGAAGAATCTAGTGATTCTAGATAAATCACTATTGAATTGTTGATTTTGTACACTTATAGCAGATGCAATGGAATAATAAAGTTTAACACGGACTTCGTTTCATCCTTTGCTTAATGACAGAACTAGCAATAGAGGATTTAAGTTTCTATTTCATTCTAGTCTAGAGTTTGCAACAAATACGTGATGTTACATGGAACATTCTATTATTTTAAAATTCATCGTTTATCATTAAAACCATATAAAATAGAGGTTGTTCTTTAATTCTACCGTTTTACGCCCATTTTCTGGGGATCAAGATTCGTCCGTAGGGCGGAGCTGTTCATACCTTCGATTCTTCGATCTTTCCGTGTACGTGCATTTTATGCTTTGGAAAGTTCTTTGCATAATCGGCCTATGTAAATAAAAGATTCGAAGCCGAAGTAGAACAAACTGCCGATGGAGAAAGCGTGTAAATACGTGGAACACGTCGCTAACAAATTCCTGCGACTCTATTAGGTCGTCGGGAAGAAGACACTCATATATGGGATTGGTCAAATCGTCTCCAGCGTTTTTATAGGTAGACTTGCAGTCTGTAGTCTTCAATTTTCTACTTCCAGTACATTTCCCTTGCAAAATTTTATTCTAGCAGTTATATTATATTTTTATCCTTCTGGTTAAACAATTCTTCAGTATACTTTTGGACGATTTCTCGTCCGTTTTCGAAGTATTTTTCTTATGTAAAATGTTCTAGTAATGTAAATGTATGATCATCTGATGGAAGAATATCTGATAAGTAGAGCAGATACTGACAAAATTTTCTTTTATACGTTTAAGGGGTTAGACGATCTTGTGTTAATAAAATACTGCATTTGTGGAATTTATTTCTAAATGACGAAAACAGTTTTTTCGACCAACATTTATCAATGAAGACAGAGACATGTATGAATAGTGTACACTGTTTTTTTTTTTCAATTTATCTTATAATTCTGAAAGCAAATTCGAGCAATGGAATGTTAAATAAATCGAAGTTGTCTGTTCGACGTAGATGATTTTTCGATATTTTAATTTTGATCTGACTTGTGCGTTAATAAACGATATTTTCAAACAAAAATGTAATTTGTGCTCGCTCATACTGTTTTGTTTCTATTTTTGGCAAAAAAAAAAAAAAAAATAACAGAATAATTGACGATTAAATGTTCTATGAAGGTATAATAACTATAGAATTCCATGCAAATACAAATATTTCCAAACATGGGAGTGAAACAGAAATTTAATTCCCGATTGTCGTTTTCATTGCTTTTGAAATACTCTTGTTACTGAATTTCATATTGATCTTTTGTTTGTTATACTGTATAATCAATATAACTGTACAAAATTCACAGTTTACCTCGGAAGGTAGACATTCTAATCATCTAATAGACAGTGATACCATCCGTTTTCGATGTGTGGTGGAACGAATTTCTCCAAACTTCGTTGGTCTTCTTCTAAAATGCTAATATAAACTATTGTGCGCTTTGGTTAATTTCTGTGAACTGGCATGGTGCGTGAAGTTTCGTGGGTCAAAATGGACCCCGAGTGTTACTAGTTGAATCATCAGCACGTTCTTCGGCATCAGCGTGATATGTCTGGGACCTTTTTTTCGCGATCTTGCAATCTAAATAAAAATAAATCCAGTAACAATAAAAATAAATCTAGTAACAATAAAAATAAATATAGTAACAATAAAAATTAATGCGGTAACAATAAAAAGAGAAATATGACCTGTTCGCAGACCACGGTGACTATTGCTGAATTTTTCCAAATTTTTCTGTCAAAATAGTTGGTGCTATTTATATTTATCTGGTGTTAATAAGCTCGGTAAATGAACGGATCGCATACTAATACAAATGACGTAAGAAGATTAGAATCGGTGTTGTGTCGCGAAAATCGCTCGTGCTCGAGAATAGAACTGTCAGACACATTTCATTGGTGTTACCGCGATTAGGCAAATTTGAGAAGCGCGAAAAAGTGTAAGTAATATCGCAAACGCGTCAACCGGCTGGTGGTTTAAAGGTTAGAATTATGCAACGGAAACCGAAGCGTTAGCAGGTGGACTCGAAATCGCGGACGAAATTATCGCTGTTTAAACTTAGAATTCCGAAGCATCGATTTTCTATCGGGGACGCGGAACTACGTCACGTTTCTCTGCATATTAAGGGGGGGGGGGGCAACTGTCAGGTCTGGAGACGTTGGCTTTTCTCTTTCTCGGGGAGCGTTCTCGTTTGTGCCTTGCCACTTTTGCCACGTCACAGATCTGGGTGTAAATTATTCGAAATGTAATATTGGACGGGTATGCATAAATATTGAAAATAAATTAACTATAAATATTGTATTTGTATTTTGAAAACGACATGGAATCGTAGGATAAACCAAACAGTGAATGACCAAATTGTTGAATTTCTGGACGTTTGAGAGTAATACTTGAATGTATTTGTTTATAACAACAAAACGGCCGTTGAAATTGTAATTACATGTATTTTACTTGAAGTTTTTATAAAATTTTGTTTGTATTTAATTTTGAGAAATTAAACCGTAAAGTTCTATATTTGCATAAACATCCACAGTCTAACTTGTGAATGTTTTCTGTTAAATTTAGTTCCAGAGTTGTAAAACTTTTGAATAGTACACGAGGATTAAATAAAGTGTCGTTCTTTTTGTCGAATTTTTGTTCAAATGATTTTTGAAAACATAGTTATTTTCTTTGTTACTGTATAATCGAATGAATTCTTCCGATATTACCCTATGAATCGAATGTCTGCTTTTATGTCCAGAATAAGTCAATTGTTTCATCAAACAACAGAATGTACAGTCTACTTTGAACGACTTAGATAACTTGCATTACAATAATAAAAACAAATAGCTATATGAGAGAAACTACAAAAACAACAAATAATTGTATAAGTTTAAAATAAATAAGACATGTGTACTCAGAGTTTTGCTTTCATTTCAATCGAGTCACATTTTATTGAACTCACATTGTAAACTACGGAGAGGTTTTCGTTACTTTCATTCCTTTTTAAAAAGTAGGTATTGCCAGCTTACTTAAAAATTAAAGTTATGTTAACATGTATTATGAATATAAATTGAACTTATTGAAATATAACGCTGTTTTGTTGCTAAATCGTAGGTTTTGGGATCGATTCCCGTTCATCGAAATATTTTTGTTTTACTTTATCAACACAAGTTCGATAACTTTTACTTATATTTATAATATATCTGAAGGTTCGTAAATTTAACTGTTAACATCTTTAAAATTATCGAGTGTTTATATCTAACATTTCACATATATCATTAGGAATCTGTATCATCTTACAGAAAAAATCCTCGTTAAAATCAAAGTCGGAAAATTGGGGTCGTTTTGGTAGGTGTGCCACTAAGTCCACTTTTTTTTTTGCAACTCTGTATCCGTATCGAAACAATTCAAATATTTACTAGGGTAGATACAGGTGGATATAGGTAGATAAAAACCAGTTAATCAAGTTATTAAAATAAGCAAACGTTTAAATATTGATTTCTATCAATTCACTGGGGGAATATATATTTTCTTCTTTTTAATTTAAATTTTATTGAATAATTTTAATTACATGTTTCCAATTTTTCAAACTGAAATCTATACGTTATAAAAAGATATAGATATTAATAAATCTATTTTTCATGAGCGTCATATTTATTAATATTATCATTTAAAATTCGACATTAATAGTTACAAAATCTGAATGTAAAATGTACTGCCACTATTGGTACTATAGTATAGTTGCTAATCGATACACTTAATAATATAAACTATAAACAACAGAAGGTTCGAAATGATTCATTACTCGAGGTATTAGTATTCAGCTCGTGTTTCCCACGACTTATATCGAAGTCTGTAGAAAAAGTGTCGCACACGGTAGCCTTGCGGGGTTCGATCGAAAACTAGAGCACGTAAGCACCGACACCCGATTATTATTTAGCGTCGATGCAACTTGAAACACAATATTTCGCCCGAGACGCTCAGAAATATCTGGTTACAAAGAGACCTCTCTGTCCTTTTTGCACGGGGGGATCGATTTGCTTCCTCGGCTTCTCGTGCCCCGGGTGTTACACAATTCCGTCGTGGAATCTGGATTCATTGAGAAGTTTCGCAATCGCGTTAGCTTGTTTAGATGGAAAAGAAACGAAATGAGTCGGCCCACGCTGTTACACGCGTTATAGGTAAGGCGGGAACACCGGTGTGTTCGTTAATTGTCGGTCATAAATAACGATATACGACGCTGGAATTATGATTATTAATGTTCACCATTTTATACCAAACAATTTGTTATTTCGACAAACGTTTCTAACAGTGAGAAATTTTTTAAAAAGCATAGAGTACTTAATTGTTATTGTTAACCCTTTCGTTTCCACTGTTGCCATATGGCTACATATTTTAAATTACAATATTAATATCATGTATTTTTTCATGTTTTTGTGAGTATGTGTCAGACCTGGGCACTTGTGAAATGTTATTATATGAAATATTATTTGATATTATTTATGTTTTTTATTTTCGAATCGTTTGAAATAATTGTGAAATTGTTCTTCGAAATTATATCTGGTGATTAGGCCTGAGTTTGGTTTATTGACATTTTTCTGGAGAGTAACACTCTTTTTTCATCGTCCACACCAATGGAACAATTATTTGAGATTTTTGAAGAGCGGATTCTGCTTAAAGCAAATTGTTGTAAACATTTCTTAAAATAACATCTTTTTGTTGCATATTATTTTGAGTATTATTTCTTTTGTCAAATTGGAAATACAAAAATAACAAAATAATTCATTATTTGAAATTGCTATTATTTTAGATGAATCGATAATGTTTTTATTTTCAAATAGTTATTTCTTATTTTCATTTCAAATAAAATTTGCCCAAGTCTGGTATGTATGTATAATAGTTTCTTCTATAGTCTTGTATAGATAGACGGTATGGCACAAATTTGAATGTGCATTTAAACACTTATCGGTAAAATGAGACATTATTGGTTCTTTGAGCTATTAATTTGATTATTATTATATATAACTGTGATAAAAGTATAAAATTTGTAAACTGGCAACGAATGAAAAACGGCATTAGGCGGTTTCAAAATGTTAAATGATCTTTTGAATCATTTATATGTCATATAGTATTATCTAAGAATAGAACAAATTTTCCTTTGGTAATTTTAAAATGAAAGGGTTAGTTGTCCAATTATATAGTGTCTCTTTAATTACATTAGTTCCTTAATAATTATTTAATTATAATTGTCACTTACAATTATAGTTGTACACTTGACAATTATAATTATCCTTCATAAATAATGATATTTGACATTGAAACTACCAACCAATTAATGTTCACCTTCTACCAAAAAATTTTGGAAACAAACAAACTCATAGAGTGCTTAATTATTATAAATTTGAATAATTCTTATGAGATCTAGTTTGTAATTTTGACGAAATCTAAAGAAGAGTCACACTAGATAATATTTACTCGAATAAACGGGCATACTTTGTTGGTATTTCTTATGAACGTGAGTGTATTAATTTTTTAAACAATTGATATAAGTCCATTTGGAAAATAATGAGTCGAAGTTTATTTTAGTTACGAACAGATATCTTTCATTTTGTTGTTTAAATACTGTTATTTCGATATATCTACGGCACTTTAAATATCTCGAAACAAGTATTATCAAGCTGTTAATTACTTAAGAAAACATAGATAGAAACGTTAAAAATAGAATCTGTTATTTCTCCCACTCTTTTGGATTAATTAACAGCCGTATACACCAAATAAACTTTTCTTTACAATTTTAGTAATGAGGAACATTGATAACATAACATAGCTGTTCAGTTTTATAAATTTACATAAAATATGATTTACCTCAAAGAGTTAAAGATGACTGAATATTTTTTATTTACTGCAATATTTTTTTCTGATCCATTCTACGTAACACTATGTGTGATTTTATTATTTTCGCTGCTACCAAATGCCAACATTATTTTTTTCTTCTTGTCTCTTTACATCATATTTTATATAAGCCGAGTCAATTAATGTACTACAACTTGATTTTCCATCGAGAATTTATGTAACGAAATACGATTCTGTGTGTTCCGCTTTCAAATCGAAGCTTAAAAAAGAATGTCGGTGCTGCGAATATTACCAGCGCCCCAGTTCCCCAGTCCATTTTGAGTGTTCTTTTGACCCTTTGTTTGAGTTACGTAAGCACCAAATATATTCTCGTTGGAATATATGGTATTTATTCAAGGGACCCTGGACCGAAGGGTTGCTCGAGTGAAAATATCTTATTGTCGGAGTACTCCTTTGGTGTCTATTGTGATGCTAACACCACATGGGGTGTTCCACAACCTATGATGCAAACCTGATCGTGATTCTACATACGCAAACAAATGGAAAGTTCAGTTGCATCAGGTCATTCCATAAATAATATCATTTCTTCTCTGATTTTAAATAATTAGACATTGTTTTTTGGAATAAGAATTAAAAAATATTGCTAGATATAACATACTCATGGGAAAGCTTTATTAAGCTGTTATTGATTAAAATTAGTCGTGTTAAACGCTTGCCTTACAAGAAGGTTTTTAAGGAAATTAGGTGTTGGTGTCAATTTATCAGACATATCACCATTTGTTTCGTTTCTTTGGATCAACTGGAGCAATAGGAGCACATACAGTACCGATTTCCTAACTGTTTCGAGCAGTGTGTCTGACGTGTATTTTCCATGCGTAGTTTTTAATTTAAATAACCCTCCGTAGATGTGGATCGCTGACGACCCAAGCGAAATTTCATTTTTTCCTGATATTTTTTCGAATTTTTATTTTTATCCAGAAAAGTGTTAACCTTTGCCCTCGGGAGGTGACATTAACAGATCATGTTGCAGCACAACAAAGGATGCATGAACCTCGATCTTCCAAACATCTGATGCATTATCTACCACTTTGGTATTATTTATATTTATTACAAATATTATTTTATTATTATTAGTAATATTCCTGGCGAATGCTTCATGAAATTCCATATAAAAGCAAATTACAAATCTTAAAATTCAGTATTCAGTGTTTTGTGTAGTGTAAAAATATATGCACATTTAACCTCCAGACACCACATCAGTGTGAATTTGCACCAGCGCAACATTGTTTCGTCTGTTCAACTTGAATTTTACCAGTTCTTTAACAAAGTTTGCAATTATAAAAACTTCAAAATCCCAATATGCATTGTGGTATTTACGTATGCTGAGGTCTGGTTTCTGAGGGTTAAATAAAGCAGTTATATCTGTTAACATTTGTATTATTTATCTCTATAGCAGTTTTAAATGTTTCCGACCTGTTCGACGTAAATACGCTTCGAGTTGCTCCTTCCCCCTAATTAACACTAGAACTACCAAGCAAGTCAAAATGACTTGCCAATACATTCTTACAACGATGATTAAAACGTTATTATAATCCATTTTCTCAGATCTTTTGTAATTTTTATTACGATACGACATTAAAGAAATTAGTTAATTTATAAATTTGTAAATTTTCAAAAGTTTGCCATATTTATCGATCGAAAAAAGGTATTCGTTTATCGTTGATAGTTCTAGTGTTAAAAAGACTCCGAGTGCAAAGGGTTAAACATTTGACTTAACGAACAATTGTATAATGTAGGAGAGACTTTCATAAATATCGGCAGAATTTTATCAGATTTTTTGAAAATCAAAAATAGTAAAAGAAAGTAAACTTCCAGATAAACGACCCAATTCACCCAGAAGTGTACAAAAATACGTTTTCCTGACAAGGGTCGAAAGTCGAGTCCTCATAGTTCAGTTGTTCAAAAGTGTCTGTTACAAGTCAGTCAACTGTCAGGACACCGTCTTCCCAACGTTGGTATCCCCATTCTACAAGCCAATTCAGAGTTAATCTCAAGAACGGTGTTATTCCCGGAATAATAGGGTCAATAATGGGGTAAAAGACCTATTATTGGCACTTGTGACCAAAACAATAAGTTTCTATTCGTATTTATTAGTATTTAATATGTTTAATTGAAGAAAAAGTTTTTAACTTTTTATACCTTTACGTTTGTTTATAAATTCATTAGTTTCAAAAATATATCTCGGAAGCTATTACTGTCACCCATAAAACGTGTTCGATCGAATCACTGACATCCAATTACTGCCACCTAACCAAATACTGACACCTCATATACCTAAATACTATCACTTTTTAGGTTAGGTTGCACGTCATTGTCGGCGGTATTGGTGACATTAATTGCGTAAGGCTTTGTTTTCGTAAGTAATTACTGCTATGACAGTAATTAAAAAATTATAGCCACGCTTGTACCAATCACTATCACCGTAATATTAAACTAAAAAACTTAACGAATCGTTGAGTTATGATCGACATTATTTTCTATGATCTTTATATTATTTAAAACACATTTTATTATGTTACTGGCTCAAATATTACAATTATATCATTTTATATAGTACTTTGTTTTCCCTTTCGCTAGTAAGGAAGTCGTCATTTGCATCAACTAAAAATTTTGGATAATTTCACAAAATTTAATGGAAAACAGAAATTAAGTGCTGCTTTTTCTATCGTATGAATTACAGTTTAAATTGCATGCAGAGTTTTCTTTCTGTATAACTTCTCAACGCTAATTTGTTATTTCAAGTAAACCAGTCTAGGATGACTGTAATCCGGTAGGTGGCAGTAATTTGGTCTTTTACCCTATGTTCGATTCGTAACCGCTAATCGTTTCTCTTCTGATCAGAGTCGTATTAATTCCCGCGCTTGTTCACTTCCCATCGACTCCGATAGGCACCCGCGTGGTTCTTTCATCGGCCGGGCAGGAAGGACATTTAACATTGAAAAAAAAAAAAAAAAAAAAAAAAAAAGAAAAAAACAGGGCAGCAATTACCGGGCCACGGAGCGAGACAAATCGAGTGTGGCTGTCTCTTCCTCCCAGGTTTTTAGGCCGGTCGTCTACGTCTGTTGTTTTGTAGTTCAACGACTCTTTCGCCGTGTGTTGCCTCCGTGCGCGCGCACGCCTGCTGCCACCTCCGCAAGCCAGCCAGAACAGCCGCCTCTTTCACCTCCTCCTCGGTGGCGGCGAGGCCTCGTTGCGCGGAGAAAACCTCGCGACAGAAACGGAGGCGTGTGCGCACGTATGATCGAGTGTGTCTCCTACAAAGTCTCGCGTGGATACGGAAGAAAGTGTGCACGGGCTACGAGGCGAACGATAAATATTCATAAGGATCGCAGAACCGATGTGCCACTAGCTCGGTGCCCAGAGAGAAACTCCTCGTAGATTCCTTGTTAGACCGGGCAATAAATAACGACGTTAAAATGGTTCGAGACTTCCGGCTGGACGACGGTTTCTTTTTTGGAATTATCATTTTGAACGTTGATGATTGATTGGAAGGTGAGAACCTGTTTGGGGATGAGGATCTGTCTTCTTAAGCCGCGTACTCACCAAACGAGCGAGCATTCCCACTCAGTGCTCGTTTGGTGTGTACCGCTGAACGAGCACGAGCGAGCGAGCACTTATTCGTGTCGGTACATTTACGAGCAAACTCGGCTTCCACTAGGGCAGGGGTCGGAAACTGCGGCTCTTTGGGTACCTACTTGCATGTGACTCTGAAGTACAATTAAAAATGAAAATACAATCAATGTGAGCAATTTTTCTAAGATTTTTTCTTCATTTAATAAAGATATAATTAATATTAGAACTTGTTATAATGTTACTTTAAATTTTCCTTATTTATAAAAATATATTTATATCTCTGAAATAATTTTTAAATTGTTGCAAGGGACAGGTTTGGCTCTTCCGTCTCAGAAGTTTGCCGACCCCTGCACTAGGGGAAAACGTGGTGTTTTGGAAAGGGCCTACTACACTTCGTAAAATTATTTCAAGTATTGGAATAAATGTTAAACTGAATGTTAATTTGGCAGAAATTCCAATAACTCCCGAGACGAAGTGGTCGGAGGCTCTTCCTCTACGCCGCCTATTCGCCTAGACGAAGTCGAGTTTGCTCGTGAGGGTACGTCAAAGAAATACGTGTTCGCGCTCGTCTGGTGTAGACGGTTATTTATTGCATTCTATAGAAATAAAAATGGAATGGTGTAATGAAAACATTATTAAACATATAGAGGCTCACTGTAACTAAGAACCGTAGAATATCTTTCCTATATAGTTTGTGTCATTTTTCATTATTTTCGGTTCAACAAGTTGTAGAAATTTTTCAACATCTTCGGTCAACATTCTGCAGAAATTTCAGAACATTTCATATCCTTCTTCTTCCTACAAGTCCCATAACAAATGCCTTCCACTATACCGTTGTCTGTTTTTAAACAGTGAAGTTTGCCACCATCGTTTATCTTGTTTTCTTTGTTTTTGTTTTTTGCGAATGCTCGCTTCTGTTCACTCGTGCTCGCTCGCTTGGTGAGTACGTGGCTTTAGAGGATAAGTACAGATGGGCTGACTGTGAGCAGGCTTAAGATTTTTGAAGGCTTGGAAGAACGTAGCTTAATCATTTCAATTATTAAGAGATTTATGGAATTAAAAAACACGTGGAACTGAGGTAGGATGAAGTAGGATAAAGCTAATTTATGCTTCTTCGATGACAGGATGAGGACTCTTAGGGGATGGGTCTAGAGTACAGATGAATAGTCAGGAGTAAACTGCTGATTTTTTAGTGCAAATTTGTAGCGATTGCAGATTGTTTTATGAAAAAGTGGAATTGTTAGAACGTACATTTTAATTATTAAAGGATTTACGAAAATAAAGAGCACATGGAAATGAATCAGTGATTCGCAATACTTGAAATTAGTCTGTGAAAATGTTCTGTGGCGTGAGGTTTGTGCTTCTTCGATGCTAGAGTGAAAACTTAGGTGATAATATAAAGGAGAGGTCACAAGTAGATTGCAGATATTTAGCTCATTTTTTAATATTCAGTTTTATATATACTGGAACCGTGGTAACGTATACGTTAAGTGGCATCAAAAGTTATGATTTTGTAAAGTAGCTGACAATTTCAAAGCTGGCAGGTATTTCTCGATGCACGACACTGGGGTCATTTTTGCGTAACAATTTCTTTCAGTTTGGAATAAAAACGAAGTACAGTTTAGATTCCAAATCTTACTTAATTCTAGACTTCTCAATTTCTAGATTAGAAATATTGCTTCAGATTTACTTCAATACGTTTTTAAGGCAAGAAATGTTCCTCGAGACACCTTTTCCACAACCAAATTCTCTCATATTGGAACACCAACGGTACCATTTAGCGACCCAGATATTATTTCACAGGACTTAATTGTACCTAATTATAATTTTTTCAATTTCTAAACTGGTAATGCTTCTCGACACTGGTCGGGAGGGCAAATTCCGGACAACCGCTCCTTTCGCGTCAGGCTCCCGTAGCGAATCCTCTCTTCTTTCTCCCAACGTGTTGCCTATCCTGGCTCGTAAAGGTTAAATGAGTCTGGCGCATTGAAGGATCGAGTTAGAAAACGCGAATGGTAGAGATAGGCAGTCGTCGAAGCATGCCCAAGTGGAAAGGAGACAGAGAAAGAGGCGCGTTGATCGTAATAACCTCCTCCACCTGCAACGACGTTTACTATGTATTCCATCTATACAGGGTGTCCCATTTAAATCGATCCCCTCGAATATCTCTGAAACTATTCGCGATACCGGAAAGTGTTTCAAACAAAAGTTGAATGGTATCGAGGAGTATGTAATTTGATGTGAATATTTTTTTTTGTATGTGGAGGCATAGAGGACATATGAAGGTCAACTTAAATTTTTTTAATGGAACCATATATTTTTTGACGAATTGATCGATGCAGCTGATCATCCCCTGCAAAAAATCATTAACATGTTTATATCGAGAAACCGGTCGTTCGGGATATATTTTACTTTTTTTTTTAAAAATAACTACATTAAAATTGAGTACTCTCTTCTAATAAAAGTTAAAATATCTCTCAAACTAACGGTTTCTTGACATAAACAGGTTAATAATTTTTCACAGGGAATCACGTGCTGCATCGATTAATGTATTAAAAAATATATGGTTCCATTTAGAAAAAAAATGTTGACCTTCATATGTCCTCTATGCCTCCACATACAAAACAACTATTGACATCAAATTACATACTCCTCGATACCATTCAATTTTTGTTTCAAACACTTTTCGGTATCACAAATAATTTCGACGATATTGGAGGGAATTGATTTGAAAGGGGCACCCTGTATAGAATAGAGTTCGCTTACCCCCTTCCTTCGTCGTTCCACAGTGGCGTGTTTCTTTACGTATGTATACACACACATACACAACATATAAAGCCAGCATTTTGTTGTACACTCACCTTTCGGGTCCTGTATGTCGGCACAGAAGCTTTCCTGGCTCGGCTTGAACGAGCGTCGTTCCTACTACCGGCTGGCCGTGACACACTTATTCCATCGGCAACAGAGCAAAGTGGCAGCCATCATGAAAATCTCACGGTTTTTCGATCGCGACAGGATTCACCTTTGTGTTACCGCAGACGCCTATAAATTCTTTTGCCGGTCGTGATTTCTATCGAGCCCCACCGATTCACAAACATTCCTTGGGATCCTCCGAGCCTTGTACTGACCTTAGAGGAATGTTTTGTATTGAGGAATTCCTTCTGCAGTTTAGCTTCTAAATTAATTTAGTATTAGGATATTTTTTAGACAATACGTTTAATTCAAATATATAGTTTTTATGAATATGTTGTTCAAATGAAAGTTTTAACTTGTGTGAGTGTTTTAGAAAATAATTTTTCGTAGAATTCTTGTTTGCAGAGATTTTAGTACTAACTTAATTTCTTAAATGGCATTTCATAATGTTTGTTAAGACTAGAACTACCAAACCCGTCATTACAGATTTACTATTTTACCATTACTGAAACTATAATGGTGCTTTTGATGGAATTTATATTGGTTTTTAATTTACGACAGATTGTATTTTATGGCATATTATGCTATATTGTCTTATATATTCTGTATATTATTGTACTATATAATTTAATTTAGTATACATTCCATGCTGGTAGTTCTAGTGTTAATATGAGAAGTTGGTTCAAATGAAAAGTTGAGAGTGATTGAAATAAATAATATTTTTGTAAAATCCTTATTTGCAGAGATTTCAGTACTAATGTAATTTCTTAAATGGCATTTTATAGTTTGTGTGAATATGAGAAGCTTGTTCAAATGAAAATTTGAGAGTGAGTAAAATAAAGAATATTTTCGTAGAATCTTTGTTTGCAGAGATTTCAGTATTAATTTAATCTCGTGAATAGCATTTGATAGAATTCTCCGTTATGCACAGGTGTTGGTGAAAGGTGGTTAAATATATTGGAAATCATTTTGGTGTTATTGAAGAAAGTTATCTTATTACACTCTATAAATGAGCGCGAGGCATAATATACACCTCGTTTTATAGAATACAATTTCGTCTCGTTTACTTGAGCAGTTGTAGGTATACTTAATTGCGAAGTTCGATGAACTTTTCACTTAGTAATTTCATAGAATTTTATTCTGAATTTTAATTAATCGTTTAATTTCATTCGTCTTTCATTTCATAAACTCCTTCCGAGTCTGAGACTTAATTTGCATGGAGTCGTTTAGTTCTTGACAACTTCTGTTTGGTAATCAGCAAACTGCGGAATAAATGATATTGTAGGAAACTAATTCTTCCATAAAACCTTAATAAAAAGCATTATCGTTATTGTAATAATTTAACATTTTCGTTATGTGGTTTTGTAAGTTTGACTCGTATTTCCACTATTTCCCGTTATTCCATTACAAATAGCAAATGCGTGTTGCAACATTTATGGTTATTGACAAAGACATAGTATAATGATTTCCAGACACAAGCACACTGTATTACTTCACATACTTACTGCTTCATTGATTTCATTAATTGATAAAGCTCAATCTTGTTCCATAAATATACCAAAAATAATTACACTGTTGTTTCAGTAATATTATCTTTTTTTGTTAGAGACCATTTTGATATTTGTTACTATACATGTAATAACAGAAGAGATTGATGGTAACTATACATATAATAACAGAAATCGAAAAGACAGAATATAATTTATTCGCTTGGACCACAATTTTTGATAAAATCAAATTTGAAAAGTGGTAAAAAAATTTGTTAACATGTTTGTTCGATTCACTATATGTATGTACGTTGACTTCGTTTATTGATAAAGTTTAAAATCAAATTTATTCTACGAATAATCATTACACTGCCGATGTTTATCTAAATTCATAATTTCGTAGAGTGATTTATCAAAGCAGGATGTAAATATAAAAATAAAACATCGTAATCCTGTTTTCTTAACATTTTTATTTCATTTTGTTTTATTTACTTACGTGTGTTATAAACGTATTCAAATTTACAGTACTAAGAAACAACATAATTTTAATAAGTAGGAAAGATTGGGGTTAAAAGTAACAGGGGTACGTTGTAACAGGGCGTATAATTTTTTAAATAACAAAAGACAGTGCTATGATAACAAATACTCAATAAATTATCATAATTAATTGGTCTCATTACTAAGATAATGTTATGTTGTGCTAATTATAAAAAAAACCAAAATATAATATTATATTGATGAAAACTATAATATTATATTGATTCTTTGTAATTATTTGTCAGTTTTAATTATTTTTTGTCTTTCATTGTGCACAATTCTGCTTAATCTATTTGTGGTACAACCTTACCCCAGCGTTGTTACTTTTCACCCCAAGGTGGTCATAATATTGTTAACAAATAATCTAAAAACATTACATCGCTATAAAACTAATCTTGAATTTTCAACCTATCCGTATAAATTACCATTAAATCTGTAGCTAAAATGTCGGCCTTTTTAATTCATGAAAACCAAAGACTGTTAATTTCCACCACCGGTCTCTTCTAATATTCTAATGTAAATAAAATTCGGCTATTAAGTGGAAGGACCTGTGTAATAAAAGTTCCAGTGCACATGTCGCAGTCCTGGGAATTGTTGTACAGACGTAAACAGCTCTCCAGTGGAAGCAGCCTACTCAATAAATGTTCATATCCGCCGTACAGTCGATTTATCGATGTGTCTTGACATTTCTATTTTCCCTCGAGTTTTTCCTGCGTCCTGTTGAATGCTTTAAGGTTAGGGGTTTCGTGTTCTCGATCTTCCTGGATCACTTTTAATCCTTAATAGGAAAAAGGTAATACTTTGCACTTTTTACATTTTGGGATGTTTAGATAACTTAACCCGTTCTTAGGTAAATTTAACCTAACCCGGCTTCCATTTTTAACCCTTTCTGCTAGTGTGATTATAGTTGGAATCATCAACTTATCGAGCGTTTATAAGTAATACTTTTAACCTGATGATTTTATGTGGCATAATTAATTATTCGAGTCAGAAATGGTTAATCATATTCTTTATCAGAGAAACTTAAAAATGAATTTGACATCAGTAATTTACATGTACAAAGTTATAAGAATTTAATCATTTTCCAATAACTGTTATAACGATCAAACAATGTATATTTTCGTAATTCGATTTTAGCTCGGACCAAGTTTTATTCAGGGAATAGGAATGCAACAATTTATTGAACAGTACACGAGGGTAAATCGTGATCGGTACTCTAAATAGAACCACGTCTTCGTGACGATAAGTGTCGACTGATGTTAGTATAAATATTTTAGTGCAATGCTGGAACTAGGCTGTGGATGTTTGTGCAAAAGTAGATTTTCATTGATTAATTTACTAAATTTAGAATCAAACAGAAATTGTTTCACCCAGTTAAACATTTTATCGGCTCACTAAATTTGTAGGTGCAATTTATTGAATTTTCAATTACAAAACCTTTCTTAATATCTTAATATTATTGCATTTTTACACGAATATAGACAGTTTATTATGGTATATTCTAACTCAAATAAATGTATCTTCATATAGTCCAGTAAAATAATGTTAAGTAATTTATTATTTTTTCTACATTAACTATTTGCTTTAAAATAAATTAAATGCCTCTGCTACAAAAATTTAATGTCATTCTTAAAAATGTCCCTACAATAATTTTACAATTAAAACAATTTAGTAGTTACTTTTAATTTCAACTAATGTTTACTATCAATTAAGATTGTACTGTAATTCTTAGAATATGTCAACAGAATTACTTTACCTTCAGTTGTAGCATACTTTCAATTAGATATTTTTCATTCCCGTTAGTATAACACACTATCTATAAGAAACTCAGATGTGACGATACTTTTTTCCTACCATAGCTTGCAAATTTCTAAATTGGTTATTTTCCAGACTACCACCTCTTTACTTTAAAGTCTCACGTTTCTACTAATAGTGTTGTATTTTACGCAAACACGATAGTGTTGTATTTTACGCGTACACGATTAGGTGGCTTGATGGAATCTTAATAATTTAGGGCTTATATTCACGCTAACATGAGAAGCCACCCTTGTTTCACCATAACCTACAATATGCTTCGTAATCTATAAGATCCAATTCAACTGTGAACGAAAGACAAGAGCAATGGGCAAAAGTTCATGCACGTGAGTCGTGTAAAATAAAAAAAAAACTTGAGTTTTTTTTCTTATTTTGCGTTACATCGATTCATGTGTCAATGTTATGAAAGAATTTTCGAAACGAAAAATGCATGACTTGCACCGCTTTCGTAATCACTGGCATACATATGTACGTCCCGTTTAATCTTATTCGTGAGTTACAGCCAGTTTTGAATTCTAGTATCACGCAGCTGCTTATCTTTAGTGGAATTGTTCGAAATTATCGTTTTCTTTATTCAACACTTCGACAACCGACGATTTGGGTTTGCCCATTTCGTAACATATCGGCGAATGATTAGGTGGGAATCTGCCATTAGGTACCTATTTCACTATGAATCTTCAGTTTTTATTTTATTAACCAAACCATTGATAAATTCACGAAGAATGCAGTCATGAATGCAGTTGCAATAACAGTGTCCGTTGCTCTGGTGTTAACGTCACTCGATCATCAAAAAATTTCAAAGATCATCGAATAGTTACTGAAATTCGTTTAACACGTTCCGTTCCGTGGGTCACATCGATCACGTTTCTTTTTACAGCCAAACTTGGCCAAACAGCTTGAACGAAAATCTGACACGGATCATCGGTGACCCGTACACAACGTGGTTAACAGAATTAATCACAATCACTCAGTTTCTCTATCACAGTGATGATCAACCTCTTTTTCCAACGGACCCAAATTGAAAAATAAAAATTTTCAATTTATCAATTTAAAAATTGTTAATCTACTTATCTACTGTCCATCTTTAGCTTTCACTTCATTTGTTTCACTTTAGCTTTCACTTCATTTGTTTCACTTTAGCCGATTGAAGTGGATTCCACAAATCACCTGGCGGTTGCTAATCACTGATCTAGCTGAATCGCCAAAATTCAGAAACGGCGACACAGCATGGGCGAAGGAGGGTCAAATAGAGCTCATGTTTAAACGAACTTTTTGCTGGTGTACATTCTCTATACGTTGGAATACCATATTAATACCTTGCTCAACACGTAATCGCCGACATTCCACCTTGCACCGTCCAAGTGGACCCTGATATCACGTGTTGTCACGTTTCGTTCTGAATTGCGAAGAGCCCGGGGAAATCCGAAATGGATTCTTAAATTCAGATTTCGTCGGGCTTGTTCCGTCTGTAATCGCGGTATTTTCGCCGCGGAACACGACAGTCCGTGGGCTGAGGATCGGTGAACACGGATTCGACAACGCTTTTAACGCAAGGTCAACAACATCTGTGCTGCTACGCATTATTACACGCACACACGCACGTACACATTTATACAGGGTGAACCACGAATCGTGATCAGTAGAGATTACTTTGTTATTTGCAGTCCGATCGAAAATGTTTTTATCAGGTATATCATGGTTTCAAGAGAGCTATAACGTTAATATAGCAAATTCTTTGTCAACTCTGTTTTTTTTTTCATGAATTTTCAAGGACACCCTCAATTTTCTTTCAAAAATTCAGTTTAAAAAAAAAGTAACACATGTTATGTTGTAATACTTACCGAATTTCTCCTGAAATCCTCTAATAGATAGGCGCAAAAAATTATAAGTGTATTTGCAAAAAATTGAAGATGACCTTGAAAAATTATGAAAAAAAAAAGAGGTGACAAAAAATTTGTATATAATCACGTTAAAGCTCTCTTGAAACCATGCTATACCTGATAAAAACATTTTCGATCGGACTGCTAATAACACAGACTAATCTCTATTGATCACGATTCGTGGTTCACCCTTATACACGCAGACGCGACGTTTGATCGTCGACTGTCGCGGGATTGGAAGTTAAGCTGCGTCTACACTATATAACAAAAACAGTGTTATATAACAAAATTGTTATATGACTTTGCTGTATATGTAACATGTTTTTATAACTTGCTACACAATTCTACCTTTTGACCAGTCTGTAAAGCTTCGTTTACAGTATGTAGCATAACACTACTTATTTTGATGAGTTTATTAATTCAACAGATAATTTATTACTGGAGCAGGCGTAATTCGATGCAGCGTTCACTTCAATTAATTTTCATACGGCCAATTTTAAAGTGCCCATATTTGTGAACATATGTCCATAAAGAGGACAAATAGGGCTATATCCTCATGTTTTTCAAAATTTTAAATAGTTCCCCGGTATAAAAACAGGACATTTATTTAAAACAATTGCAAAATAAATGGTTAAAATATATCTTTTCTTAACTGAAATAATTTTTATTTGGTACTCGTATGTTTTCACTGTAAGTACCCGCAAAGCTCATTTTGATCAGTTTGTTAGTTCAATAGTTATGATTTATTGAAAAAAGGTTGACACCGAATTTTAAACAGCTGTAAAATCAACAATTTTTAAAATTTTCAAAAATCTAAAAGACCCTAAAGACTACAACATGTCCAAATTTGAACAAAATCCGAAATGGTGCTAAAAAATGTGTCCGATTTTGCGTGGAATGACCCTATAGCAAAGTTATAAAACTTGTTAGAAAAACAAAAAGAAAAATGTTGTGTAACATTTTTCGTGTTATATAGTGAGTTATATGTTATGCTTCAAGTGTGACACTATTATTAACAATGGGATGCTAAATGTTGTACAAACTTGTTACAGACTTTTCCAAAAGGTATTATCTTGTTAGAAATTATAAACACATGTTATATAATACTGTTTTATTACGTAGTGTAGACGCAGCTTAACAAGTTTGTACAACATTTCACATCTTATTATTAATAATGGCGTCACGCTTGATGAACAACACATAACTTGTTATTTAATATAAAACATGTTATCTGACATTTTTTTCCGCTTTTCTAACAAGTTTTATAACTTTGCTTGTAGCGTGTAACACTATGTAGTGTAGACGCAGCGTTACGACGCGAATCTGGTGAACGAGAGGTGCCATTAGTCTCTTCTATCTGCGAGTGTGTACTTGAGTAACATTAATATTTCGAATATGTGGGTTACGTGTTTGCGTTTTCTGAGTCACGAACAACTTTAGTCCTGTGAGTACCGATGACTGACGAGGGAATTTCGGTAACCTGAATATTCCGACTTTTTTGTTGAAATTTTGCAGGTTTGTGGAGGATCTTAAATATAAGTATCAAGCAGTTTTCCTGTTTTGCTACTTTTTGGTTCTTTAGGGTGAAAACACCTTTTAAAGGTTTTTACTGCTTTTCTGTGTATCTCGAGAACTATAATAGATATCAAAAAATTGGTCGAATGAAAATATAATGGCTTTTTATGCTCTATGAAATTGTACAATGAAATTGTTAAAAGTTTGTTTATTTATTTAAGAAAAAAATTTTGTTACAAACTCTATTACACAGTTTTATAGAGCATAAAAAGTTATTAAATTTTTATTCTGGAAATTTTTTTTATATCTACTCTAGTTTTGGAGATATACAGATAAATAGTAAAAACCTTTAAGGAGGGTTTTCACCCCGAAGAACCCAAAAGTAACAAAAAAGCGAACAATTGCTTGATACTTCTATTCGGGTGCTCTACAAACGTGCAAAGTTTAAAAAAGTCTACTGTGAGGGACTTTTTAGTTTTGCCAATACGTTATTTGTATCTGTGGGCGTTTTCTGAATTATGAACAGTTTTTAGTCACTTATATTTTGATGGTTTGTGGGCTGTGCATGCTTCTGTAGTCGTATATTTGCTTACTGGGCTACATATTTCTGATTGTATGTCTGATATATTTTTTGCTTTGTGTGCTGTGGCCATGATCATCTATCTGTGAGAAATGAGATGTAAACATATTCTCAAGATTTTGTCACATTTTCTGATACGTGTGTAATGTTGTGAATTAACTTTGTGAAATGTTGAAGACACGTCCAAGTATATATATATATATATGCTTTGTGGGGTATTACATATCGCTCCTCTAAAGCTACGTCTACACAATATAGCAAAACAGTGTTATCTAACAAATTGTTACATAAATTTGTTGATTAACATGTTATTATAACTTGTTGCAAAAGTACACCTTTGGACAAGTTTGTAACAAGTTTGTACAACATTTTGCATCTCGTTATTAATAATAGCATCACATTTGATGGATAACATATAACTTGCTATATATAACATGAAAACTGTTATCTAACATCATGTTATATAGCATTTCTTTCTGTTTTTCTAACAAGTTTTATTACTTTGCTATATAACATGTTATATTATATAGTGTAGACGCAGCTTAAATGCATTT
This sequence comes from Dufourea novaeangliae, assembly GCF_001272555.1. NCBI lineage: Eukaryota > Metazoa > Arthropoda > Insecta > Hymenoptera > Halictidae > Dufourea > Dufourea novaeangliae. The sequence continues at coordinate 226,471 of NW_015373985.1, read as the reverse complement.
TGGGACATGAAAACATTTATAGATTTGTGTATATTTTTTGAGCCGTGAACACATTTCTAGTTACTCTGTAGGTCTATGCGTACTCCTTGTGGATCATCAATACTATTCAACTTGTATCTAATCTTCGTGAATCATGAATACTAACTCAAGTCACGCTTTGTGGATCACAAACACTACTCAAATTCACGCTTTGTGTACCATGAACACTGTTGATCACGAATATTATGCTAGATATCGAACTAAAGTATACATCACGAAAAAACGGCATTTCAGTCGTTGCCACCGAGGTTCTAAAGGGTAGATTGCTACGTGGAAAATTGTAATATTGTTTACCTGATACTCGTAATCAGAAGTTGATTAACACTGATTGATAAATATGGCAAACTTTTGAAAATTTACAAACTTATAAATTAACTAATTTCTTTAATGTCGTCTCGTAATAAAAGTTACAAAGGATCTGAGAAAATGTATTGTTATAACACTTTAATCATCGTTGTAAAAGTGTATTGGCAAGTCATTTTGACCTGCTTGGTAGTTCTAGTGTTAAGAATGTTAAGTTTGGTTGCTCGAACGTAGATTACGTAGATAACTCATTTAGACCGTTTCATAAAAATAAATAAAGAGACATGCAAAATACATACGTTGAATTTACAAGAAGGTATATAGATGAGCAATTAATAGTTGAAATGAATTTTTCTTGTCTAATTTTTTCGTTATTTTATTTTATATTTTTCTGTTTTCATCCTGTACTCTTCAAGGATCAAACATACTTATTTAATATAACAACGATTGCGAAATATCTGTGCACTTTATACCGTTACTTATCTGTGTTCTATAGACACTTCCTTCATAACACTCTATTTACTTTCCTCCATCTATTACTAGAATTTAGCTGTTTTATCTTCCGAAATTATAACAGAGTGATAAAATTATGCTGAATCATTAAACATCGAAGAAACTGCTGTAGATTAAAATTTTGATACTGGAATTTGTTATTAATATTGCAATCCGTGCGATAAAATATTGTGGCGTAGATGAGAATGCTATTTTTCGTAACGTAATGTATCGGGTTCTATCAATCTGTATCGTCCAATTTATATCATATTATTATTTACTACTTCTTTCACAATTTCTCTTTAGTTTACAATTAATTTTATTGTACCAGTTATATATAACATCGGTTGTAGCTATTGCAAGCTGCAATTGCACTTTTCCTTTAATGGAATACTACGATATTTTTTTTGCATAAATTTATTCCTCGTGTCATGCTGTGTATAAGAGGTATAAGGTTAGGTAATTGAAACAATTTTTTCCTAATCATGGAAAGTTTTTGGTATATCTTCGTTATGTAGCGGGTTTCTATAATATGGTGTCTAGTAGTAAAATGCATTTTTTATATTTCAAAATAATATATAATTTTATTTACGTTTCTCAATCAAAAGTGTCTTTAGTTTATTGTTTGGGACATAATGGGTTAAACAATGCAATATTTTTCTCTACGACTTCTTTTCCAACTTCACTTAGAACAGAACTATATCGACCCAATTACTAGAATCGCCCTATATCGACATTCTAAATTGTGGCATTCCACGTGAAATCGGGTACATTTTGGAGTAACATTTCGGATTCTGTCGACACCTGGATATGTTGTAGTCTTTAGCGATATATAAATGTATCGCGAAGGATTTTTAAACATTTTTAAAATTGTTGATTCTACATCTGTTTGAAATATAGTGTCAAACTTTTTTCAACAAACCACAACTGTTGAACTAACAACTGATCAAAATGAGCATTTTTGGGTGGTTATAGTGGAGACTTGAGTACCTAATATAAATTATTTTAGTTAAAAAAAATATATTTTTGATTCATTTATTTTACAATTATTTTAAAGAAAGGGAAAATTGCCTATAAAAAGCTTAAGGGACACCGTGTAAAACCATATAATTATACTATGAGTCCGTAAAACTCGTTTAGATACCGGAAAAATGAATAATACAGTCGATTCGATGAAGATATTTTGTTAACTTATAATAATCCAATAAGTGAAACAAAGTTTTGGTTCGCCTCTGGTACTGTGTGCAGTAACTGGACTCATTTTCGCGTTATGCGTCGATTATTGAGTTTTCTAACAACAAGCTAAATCTGAATTCCTAACCTTACTTTTATAGATGCTACCCATAACAACGAATAATTATATGACGTGTACCTACGCATTAGTTTGTCTTGTTTATTAGAATAACATTGTAAGTATTAAAAACTGTATTAATAAATTGTTCCAAAATGTTCGAGAAGGAAATTTTATACAGAAATCAATACAGGTATTGAGTAACTGACTCCAAAAATAATTTGTTTATTTTCATTACTATCGTACATTAATTATAATACTGAATTACAAAACAATCCTACTTATATACGAGACATGAAAATATAATTTAAAAATGTTCCAAAGAAAAAAAAACTTTTAAATAAACATTCCTTAATTATTAATATGAACAACATTGTTTTCTGTGGAAAGTATTTACAATATCAAATATTGAAGGGTCGATACTCACATCATTCGATACAAATACTTTTTTTCGATACCTATCTGGTATCGTAACCATACGTATCGATACTTAAAGTACTCAGCATCGAGACAAAAGTATCGAGTACTGTACTCGTATTTACTTGTATCGATTAATCTCTAGCTGTTAAGACGATTTCAAAATTAGCGCAACGGCAGGTCGCGCGTGGGCGGTTACGGTGCACATAGGCGTCGTCGTTGCCGATTCTGATCGGTGGCGCTCGACGGCAGTGAAAATTGTTGATTCAAAGGAATGACGTCGGTTCCGTAATGTTTTTTTATTCTACGTGTCACGGGACGGCTCACCCTTATGTAACGTCGTCGCCACGTCCACGCTCGCCTTTGTTCGCGCGTTTTTCCCCATTCCTGTTTGGCTTCTGTGATTTCTATTACTTACGCGACTCCGGGCATTGTTACACCGGTGGCTTTGAATTCGTTAGGTAACTGGACTGTCCTATTGCGAAGGTGATAGTTAACTGGGCGCTATTGGATTAAGTTGAAATATCGAGACGAATGGAAAAATTTCTTGCGCGTTTATTTGTTGCGCCTTGTTGCAACATAATTGGAGCAGGTTGAACTTTGTCACGAGGATTCGTGGTAATTGTGCGATGACTGATGGCGATTTGTCGGCTTGAATCGTTTGTCTGTCGCTTGTCCATTATATTTATATTAGGATATTGTATCCCATAAATCTTTCAAAATATATTACTGATACTTTCTCCATACATTTCATAAATGTAATCTGCTGTTTCTTTGACAGCAATAGTTAGTAACAATTTCCGAAACGTGACATTTTTGGATGAACTTTACAAGGCAAAAAATCAAAAAGTAGAGATTGTACGTGATAGAATATTATACTAAATGTATGATTCAACCCATTAAAATGTCACCTACAGAAGGGATGCATCTGTAGTCCAGGGGGTCCAGTTCATCGTAAAAAGATGAAGTATAAGAATTTTTTACACAAGTCTCTACTGTGGAAAACAATTATTAGTTCATTCTTATCTGATCAAAGTTTTCCATTAATGTCGTATTTTTTGTTATGGGATACATTTTCTTCGTTTCCAAAGTTCGTCGAGCCGTTTCGTTGACCAAAGGTGTGTATTTTCTTGCCTGTACGTGACCAAGCATCAACAACAAGGCCGGCGTGTCGTTATCGCGTACGTATTCGTATAACAAGTCCTCGGACTTAATCGTCCGGCGTAAGCACATACAAGGCCGTACTCGCTATCGCTTACATATTCGTGTATCGACTTCAATTCTGTGATACGTAAGCCAATCGACTGGATACATTCAGCGGGAATCTATGGTGTGTTTATCGAAAGAAGATGCCTGGGAGGTAGCCCGACTTTTCGCGGTGTTGTCGCGATAGCGAGACATCTACGGCGCTTGTGTCTCTCTCACTCTTCGCGTCTGTCTCCATTGCACGTATTACAAACCTCTCAAGAAGGACCTACCTACGTTACACGAACGTTTGAACGTTTTCACACGTCAAAGAGTTAAAATGCATGAATAAAAAAAAGTTTATTTCTTTTGAAAGAATGTATTGTACCCAAATATTGAGCAACATATTAAAAGGGGATTAAATTAATACGTAGGTGATTAAACGCTACACGTGGAAATCGCAGGGTAAAGAAGGAAGTTGGTTTACCGAGCGTCTGAGCGAGAGGCTCTCGTGCCGAAGTACTGGAGGATGGAAAGAGACACACAGTGGCACTGAGACCGTGACAACGTCGCACGAAATACGCAGCTCGCGTTGGATCCCCACCAGGCCACTTCTTTCGATAAACAGACCATAGATGCGAATAAGGTACAGGCAACCCTTGTATAATACGGTGGGTTAGTACAACAATCTGTTGGTTACTCAGATACCAAATAAAATAAAAACTTCATTCAATATTATTAAATTTCTTGGGCCTACATCAACCATTTGCACCCGATTGTCCTCTCTGAAGGGACAAAAACTGCGAAGAGTTACGAAATTTCGAATGCAATGGGTTAAAGATCAGTTAATTCAGTATTATTAGGTAATATGTACATTACTAAAATTGAACATCTCAAAGCCAAATAACATACTTTTTAACACTCCGTAGGGGCAAACTGGGTGGTGTATGTCCAAAATCTCTACTACGTTGTATACTCGCTCAGTAAGTTAAATATTTAAAACTTTTTTCAACGTTAATATAAATTCGAAGGATAGTCGAGATAAATGAAGTTTTAGTTAGGTAGCCAACGACGAAATAGAAGGAAGTTTCGTCTGATTTCCTTGTATCATAAGATTCCTAAAACTTTTCCATTGGGTACTATATTTGCGAACAATTCAACTATTCGTTCCGTTGAAGGATAATTTTGAATTAGGTTATTTTGAATCGGGAATATCACAATGGTAACACCCCAGAACGTTCGAGAGTTACATAAAATACTTTATATAGATGAACAAAATATATTCTATGTACCAATTATTAAATTAAAAATCTTTGTCTACACCAACTGCAACCTATAACACGTTCATATTGAACAAAAATCATAGGTTTTATATAATTGGGTACCCCCGAATGCATCAAATCCGGAGTCCAGTTATTACCCATAATCCGTTGGAAGAATGAATTTGATTTAACAGTACACTCGCCAGTTAATTTACCAAGGCCGTTCCCCTTTGTTTCTGACCGAAAGTCAGTTTCAAATCGGAGAACCGGCCATCCGAGGAGGGAAAGGGTAACTCAATACCATCTATAATCCTACCCATGAGTCCGTTACACGTCGAAATAAAAGAGGAAGCCTCCTCTCACGACTGATTTCGTAGATACACCGGCGAGCAAACTCGGCTTCCGCTAGGGGAAAAAGTGGCGTAATAGAAAGACCTCCTACCACTTGGTATATTTATTTGAACTACTGAAATAAATGTTAAACCGAATGTTAATTTGGCATACATTTCAGTAACCCCGAAAATTAATTGGTAAGAGGCCCTTCGCCTACCTCGCTTTTTCCCCTAGTGGAAACCGAGTTTACTCGTGGGGGTACATACAGCGTGTCTCCCGAACTCTGTCTACTTAAATATCTTGGTTATTTCAAACGATACGAAAAAAACGTTACTTACAGAAGTTTTAGGGTTTAAGAAACTACATAATATGGTATAAATTGTATTCTTGTAACTGGAGGTGTAGAGAAGATACAGAGGTTACCTTTGTTTTTTTAAATGGAATGTCCAATTTTTTATACTCGATTTCGATAGATTGGCGTATTCTGAGTATAAAAGTACTAAGGCGCATTTGTCTTAAAACTTGCCGTTGCTGAGATATTTGACTGTTCTCATTCTATTACTTTCATTGTGGAACGTATTCGAAGGTATGTTCACTACGTCAAATGTAGACAAACAGCGAATAGAAAAAAGTCAAATATCTCAGCAACGGTAAGTTATAGGACAAATGCACCTTAGTACTTTTATACTCAGAATACGCCAATCTATCGAAATCGAGCATAAAACTTTGGACATTCCATTTAAAAAAACAAAGGTGACCTCTAGATCTTCTTTACGCCTCCACTTGCAAGAATACCATTTATACAATATTATGTAGTTTCTTAAACCCTACAACTTCTGTAAGTAACATTTTCTTGTACTGTTTGAAATTACCAAGATATTTAAGGGGTTATGTCTACCTATACATTTTGAAAAAAAAAAAAAAATTATAGGTAGGCATAACCCCTTAAGTGGACAGAGTTCGTTAGACACACTGTATATCTCGATTTTCTCGCGGTGAGAGTGTAACATTGAAACACGAGCATCTATACAATATCGTTCCATCGTCCTTGCGAAGTCCCAATACACATCGAAACCGGAAATCTTCTGGATGATTTCGGTTCGTCGATAGGTCATTATCCGTCCCGTGAGTGCCGTTATATTTATCGACTGTTCGCTAATTGTCTTGAATGAAACTGTGAAATGTTTGAATATTCTGGAATCTCGTGAACCTTCACCAAATCTGTTCTAATCGGTAAAAAACCGATTGGTAAAACCCTAGACCCTAAGATTCACTTTTAGCTTTGAACCAGAAACTGTGTCACCCCGTATCTAGTTCACGTGCTAGTCAAAGGGTTAAAAGTTCAAGTTGACATTTCTTTTTCTTCATCGTAATCGCCAGCAAGATATATTTTCGATATCTATAAGATTAATCTAGGGGTTACTGATCCCAAGTTAGTCTAAAAAGTTAGTATACTCGAAGTACGTGAACCTACCGATTATATCAAATTGCTGTGTCCTATTATTAACCAGGAAAGCATAGAAATTTCTTCGAAGGAACTTTTACTTCCGGTAGACAGCGTGGGTCACCGGCGAAACGTGTCCAAGTGGTTCACGCGAGCCCAATTTTCCAGGAACTAATTGCGAGGAAAAGTTGTATGGCGATAAGTACACGCTCGAATTCCAGCGTCTTTATACAGAATGTTCTTGAATCGAAAAGGAAAAGTTATAGAGTCATTGGTCCAGAAATTATTCATTCAAACGTTAATCACGCAAAATGTTAACCGTACAGACAAAAGCTAGATTATTCATGGTTTTTCTAATTTGATTATTCGTATTCGTACATGTACAGTTTTCTCTGACTAACAGCCTTGATCAGCCTTTCACGGGTTTCAGTTCCTTTGTTCTGATATGAAACTCACAAGTGAAGTCGGTAACCCGACAATTTCGATTTTTTTTTCCAACTTTGCAGGTTTGTAGGGGACTTCAAGAGAAGTATAGCGCAATTTTTGTTTTTGGCCCAATTTCAGTTCTTCGGGGTGAAAACATCCCTTGAAGGTAGATAGGTGTTTCCATATTTCCCTGTATATCTTTAAAACTATCGTAGATATACAAAAATTGAATGGTTTTTTATGCTCTACAAAACGATGCAATTAAATTGATAATTAATAAAAGTGGGGGGGGGGGGTGTTTTTTATTTAACCAAAGAATTTTTATCAATTTAATTGCATCGTTTTATAGAGCATAAAAATCCATTCACTTCTTATTATAACCATTTTTTTTGTATCTACGATAGTTTTAAAGATATACAGGGAAATATGGAAACACCTATCTACCTTCAACGGATGTTTTCACCCCGAAGAACTGAAATTGGGCCAGAAGCAAAAATTGCGCTATACTTCCCTTGAGATCCCCTACAAACCTGCAAAGTTGAAAAAAAAATCGGAATTTTCGGGTTACCGAACTTCCCTTGTCAGATCAAGTTTTTTTATAAGTTCGATGTTCATTTTGGTGACCACTTTCTTATATCAATGCATATATCGCATTTTAAATAAACGGAAGTGAACCATTAGGACATATAAAATACTGTAAAAAAACTGTTACAGCTCAAGGGATCATATTTTTCTTAACACGAGATAAAAAATAGTGCAAACTGCAGTTCTTGTAAAATATATCACGTTTTGATTCAGATGCAGCGGACGTCCTGATTCTTGAAAATAGAAGCACTTAGCAGAACTATTTCGGATCCATGGAAACGATTTAAAAATGATGTTTATTTAACAATGTTGGTATTATTGGATATATTGAATGGAGAACCATAGTTTCCTGTGGTTGACACTAATCTGCAGCGTCACACCACTTTCTTTTTTACTTAAAAATTCAGGTTGCATTTCAAACAGCAGGCTTCAGGCCGCGTTAGTGACTAATGACCAAAACAATCACAGATGATAAATTAGTATGAAATGTAAAAAATAATACCTTGTTTTTCAGAATTAAAATGGTAGTCATGTTTCTAACACTTTCCCTCCCAAATCGTTTTGCATTTTCTTCACAACATTTCTTGCAAAATTTTCTAATATTTGTGAACTATCTTATCGCGTGGCGTAAACATAAATGTCATCAAAATGAGCTTAGCACTTAACGTATTAACCCTTCAGTTACGAAATGCATACTCTACTGTTCAAAAGTGTAACGTCGTTGATTATTAGACTACGTTTGTTTATGCATTTGTAGCATCTTGAATACGAAAAATCTAAGTAGAAGAAAGTTTTCATAAAATTTCATTGTATCCATGTGGAGAAGATGGTCTAAATATGGGCTAGCACTTTTACTTTAGCACTAATTTCCAAACCTGTTGAAGATTTTTTTAGATGCGACACTTCAATGTATCTAAAACATGTTTATTGTATGGAGTTAAAATAAGCTTTTTTTTTGTTTTTGAATCGTAGTTTCAGACTATTTTCGCTACGGTGAAGCTCCTTACATGACCCTAGTTTCAACTAGTCCATATTTAGACCCTAGCCTGTATTTAGACCGCCTCCTCTATTATTATTATCGTAGACAAGCCTCCAGTGCAGAATTCAAAATTCCGTCCCCCATTTAATTCTTTCATTCCCAAATTATTTAAACATTACTAAAGAAATATTCTGTTGTATTTTTGTGTATATTACGTAACACAGAAATTATTCACAAGAGCATTTTAACAATTTTGAAACCATGTATTTTTCATTTTTGTCATTACATGACTTCTTTACTTTTATCACAGTTATGATACAATAATTCTTATTATAATGTGATTACATATAATAAAATTCAATTTTTCGTACGTTTGATCAATAAATGTCCTTGAAATATTTGAAAGTAATTAGAGTTTTGTAAGTTTCTACTCTATTTGCAGCAATGTTCAATGCTTGAATTTCATTAAATGTAACAGACAAAGGACCAACAAATGCCTTATTTTATCGATAAGCTTTTACATGTAAATTCGTGCCAACCATCTATACAAGACTAGAACAAACTCTTACATACTCACAGATATGTATGAGAAAATACATGATACTAATATTTTATTTCATAATTTAGAATACGTAGCCATGTAGCAGCAATAGAAACGAACGGGTTAATTTGTAGATATTGATTTGGAGTTTAGTGGAAAAGGGACACATGCCACAATACTATAAATTCACACAGCTATCAGGAAAAATAAGGTTGGAGCTTGTCGATGGTACAGAAAACTGAAAACTGACATAGATGTGGCGTGTGCCCATTTTTCATTAAACCCCTCAATTGTGCATTTGCATAAATTTCCACAGTCTGTTGATTATATTGATAATATCTACAAGGACCTAGTATAGTTACATAATTTTATTCGAATAATACACAGTGAAAAGTAGCAGTATCTAAGAGTGTTGATCTGAGCTTTAACCTGTTAATTAGATTAAATAATTGTTCGACAAATGTCGATTCATTCATAAACAAGTATTATTTTATTATAAAAATTGAAATTTCGTTTAAACGATTAAAAATGACGAAATACTTTTTCTATCTTTTATTCGTTATTCGAAATTTTCTATCTAGATAATGAATTTACCCATCTCCGTGGCAAAAGGTAGAAGACACAGCACTTAATGTGTTAAACACCTGTACCTCCACAAACATCCGTAGTCTCTTTATCATATTCCAAAAAAAAAAATAGCAAAAAAAAATTGTACCTGCGAGGGGATCGCTTTTCCCCCGACTCCATTCCGTTATCGAATGGATATTAGAACCTCGCGTCCGAGCACTCTCGATGGAGCCCAAAGGCGGATGCACTCGCACGGCGGCGGGGTCACTCGATATTCCCTTATCTGGATAACCCTCTCGCATCTAGCAGAACTGCGCCCTTAATCTTGAGCCCGTAGGCGCGCGCGCGCGCGCGCGCAAGGAGATGCTGGCGAGGCTAGATTTGCATGTATGGTACCGCGGACTGGCGCACGGTCGCACGCCCGCAAAAACCAGGTTGGGGTAGACTACGACGACGACGAGAGGCGGAGTGTTACGCAACCGGCGGCCGCGGCGAACGAACGCTGCGCCAAGTGAATGAAACCTGGCTCGTGGCCACGAGACGCGAGGCCCTTACGCTCCGAGAAGCGTTACGCACCTGTGCAATCATATTTGCTGGATAATTAATGCGTTTACCGCTCTGGGGTCCACCGGTGACCGACACAAGACCTGCCAATAATACCATAAGGGCCCTCGGTGACCGTCACTCGAACTCTAATGGGGGTCACCGGTGACCGTCACTCCAACTGTCGTCGGGGTCACCGGTGACCGTCACTCGAACTGTCGTGGGCATCAGGAATGACCGTCACTCGAATTGTAATACGGGTCAGTGGTGACCGTCACGCGAATTGTCGTGGGGGTCACCGGTGACCGCTACTCGAACTGTCGTGGGGAACAGCGGTGACCGTCATTCGAACTATTATGGAGGTCACCGGTGGCCAATAGTCTATTTGCCAGTGAATGTGGGTTAGTGACTGATAACACCATCGAGATTAATGTTATTTGTATATTTATAGATTAAGGGGGTATTCCCATTCGCAGCTGTCAACGTTAGACGATTTATGAGATGAAAAAGAGTTAGGTTATTGTAGGTCAAGGGTTATTAAATTTTGTATATATGTTGGTTATATTTCAGGAGAACACAGTATAATTTTTATGCAGTTATCTTTATTATTATTTACAAAATCTCTTAAGTGTTCATTTATTAATGCATATACCCTATTTTCAGTTTCTTTTATTGTGATTCGCACATGTGCAAATGTGACTCGTATCTTTTTTTACATTAATATTCACATAGTTCTAAAATAGGAAACAAATATTAGTATAATAGGAATAATGTTTGTTGTGAGGTGGAAAACTGACTTTACGATAATTAGGGATACGCAAAAGATTTTCATTTCGGATCATCATTTCAAGTTTACACTTTCATTTCATTTGTCAAAAGTCTTTCTTCAGTGGTTTACATTCAATGTTTAAAAAACTTTTTAGAACAATCTACATTATCATTACCGTTTTATGTAAAGACAAGTTGACTAAATTTTGAAGATAAACATAGGAAGTTAAACGTAAGAAGTAGTTTTTCAAATATTAAATTGTTTTATTGCATTTGGGATTAACAACTTTCTTAGCAAAATGCCAACAGCATAAGACTAATGATTCGAACAGTTATTTATAAAGTTACTAGAAACCTATGTCTAAAATGAAATATTGGATTTTGCCTGATATCATTAATATATCAAACCATTAAATTAAACATCCATATTTAATAAAATAGAAACTAGAAATATGGGAAAGGTTTCTATTATAAAAAAATGTATAATTAACTAATTAGCCAATGTGGAAACAAGGTTTATATTAAAAAAATGTATTCTAAGATCTTTCGATTGCAATTATTTTCTCATGTTATTCTTCTTTCGAAGCTAATTAACGTTTGTCTAAAATGTGCATTCCCATCTCTAATGGCAAGAGAAACAATTAGATGTTCCGTTTTTGGTGGACCACCCAGATATCACCTTCACAGATTATAGAAGATGCATATCTATCATTAAACTCATTACATAAGAATCTTTAATAGATTTCTTTAAATCGATTCTTTACAATTATCGTCTACAGATCGAATTTGTGTTGTTCGACGTAAAAAAAAAAAGGCATTCGAGATCTAACAATATTGTTTATATTTCGCGAAGCAATTTTTGAGAACGTTAAACTATATTTCTAACGGTTTGCACGCATACGAAACCGACTTTGCCTACATAAAATAAAACCTTAACGATACCCTAGACAGAGAGTTCACGCCCACGAGTGCACGTAGCAATTTAGAAGAGCGCGAACGTCTAACCACAACGAATTTGATAAACGAGCGAAGTGTATAGTCTGTCGGAAATTAGCATGCAAAAGAGAAAGTTCGATTTTCTTTCACGTTCCGGCACCTGTTTTTATGGGCTGGACGAATCGCTGTTAAAATAGTTCATAGCGAGGAGCAAAAGTATATAATGAATAGATATTAATTGTGCGATCAGTATGCTGTAGATATTAATAGCAGATGATTGTAACATATTTATTGACAAAAATGTAATTCCAGGGCTTATGGATCCAAATTTTTATTTAGTTTCGTGGTAATTGCCTATGTCGTACATATAATATAGCAATATATTAGGTGTAGTAATAAGCAATTCATTATTGTTCTTCAATTATGAGACGATATATGTAAATGAAAAATGCCTTTAGAATTTTTCACTGCATAAAAGTGGTGTACGATGTCAGAAAATCGTTATTAATATAACTGCAACAGTATAAATCCTTGACTTCTACAGAAATAAACACTGATTTCCTTAAGATATAGCGGATTAATTATTTTTACACTAGATACACATCCGGGTATTATTAATACTAGCTCTTTTAATTATTAATGTAGCTCTTCTCATATCAACATTTTTATTGCATAAACACCTTCATTTTTCACCATACACCATACTCGGTATCGAAACGAAAATATCGATATTAACAATACTCGGCATCGAAACGAAAGTATCCATACTAAAAGTACTAGGTATCGAAACGAAAGTATCGACACTAAAAACACTAGGTATCGAAACGAAAGTATCGACATAAAAACACTCGGTATTAAAACGAAAGTATCGATACGAATATTACTCGGCATCGAAACAAAAGAGCATCGATACTAAAAATACCGGGTATCGAAACGAAAGAGTATTGATACTAACATTATTTGGCATCGATATTAAAAATACGGGGTATCCAAATGAAAAGGTATCGATACTAACAATACTCGGTATCGAAATGAAAGAATATCGATACTAAAAATACTCAGTATCGATTATTTACTTGCATTTACTCGGATAAATTCATCAATTACACTACGACGGGCACAACACATGAAGGCGCGAAATTTAAATACGAAAAATGATTGCACTTCGATTGCTCGAGGGAGGATGGACGGGGCGCCCGACGATGAACATAAGGATCGTGGCGAGAATGTTGCAATATTTCGATCGTCGGGGAGTCCGCAGCTTTAAAAATACGCGGGGTCTATTCGTAGACATTTCCTTGGACACCGTTACTTCGGTATAAACATTCAGCCGGTGCACCACCACAGCCGCGCGCCGGCGAACGCAACAGTGCATTGCACTTCTAACCTCGAAAGAGCATTTGGTGTCTCGACAAGACGTGCCAATTACAACGTTGCTCGCATGCTAAGCACGGTCTCTTTTCTCTTTACGTGCTATCCGCAAGGCTACGACCGGGGCTCTCTCTCGTGGCTTTCTGCAAATCTTCTGGCCCCGTGGTTACCTCATATCCGGCACGTGTACATTGCAAACACATTTTTTGTTACTTTTTTTTTTTTTGCTTTACCAGGAAGTCTTGGGTCGTTACTTCCTCGTTACAGTCTCCCAGGTGAGGTTTCATCGAAATTTCAGGAAATCTTGAATTTTACAAAAAATTCTGTTACACAAAAGTTGAATTATATTTAAGCGTGCATAATTTTCGTAAATAACAGTTTCTTTGTCTGCATCATTTTTTCCGAAGAAATGAATGTTATATCATATATTATCAATATGAGGCGCACACGTGTGTTTAAAGCCTCTTGTATGCACTACTATTTAGTGGAATAGTATGATTCCTTCACCGCTTTAGTTTTGCCCTGGAAAAAGTGTGATGTTAGTCGCGTTTGTTCTAGTAATTATAAAAGCGAAGAGTGGCTTTCCGCTGCTCGTGTTGCAACCTCACGGACAAGCCTGCTCTACGCATACACCGAGTGTGTGAGTAGAACGAGAACAAACGAACGCACATATGGTTGAATCGATACCGCCCAGGTATCGATACTTTTACTCATTGCTAGTATTGTATGAAGGTATCAATACTTACTCGGTATCGAAACAAAAGTATAAATAATTCATTCATTAACGATAAAATTAAATTACATATTTAATAGAAACTGAAACGGAAAAAGCAATCTTTGACTTCGCAAGTGAATTAAATTTAGCAAATGTAAGTACTAAAATATTTCATTGCGGAGTAGCATGCATGTTTGAAAATACCATTTTTGGAAGCTCACACCTAATCATACATACCTATACTATTTTAATATTGAAAATATTGAAAATATTGAAAATATTGAAATACACATTGCTTAATTATTAATATAAACAATATTCTTTTTTGTTGAAAGTAATTACAATATCAAGTGTTTATGGTCGATATTCACTCCATTCGATACCAGTACTTTTTTTCGATACCTACTTGGCATCGCAAGCGTACGTTTTTAAAAATATCTCGAAAATAATAATTCTTTTGCCATGGTACCCTAATAATTTTTTACGTAGAATGAACAGAGGAATCGATTTGTGCAACAAGCAATATGGATTTCCATGTAAGGGAATGATGCAAGTGTTAAATGCAAATGCACTGTTGCCCTTAAAAAGAATCTAAGACCCTACAGATGTATTGCTCTCCGAGCCATTTATCTTTCTCCTGTGTCATTTTTTTCATAAATAATAATAATCAATAACGGAATTATGACCTGAAACAATTACGTGGACCACCCTGTATATACCATTTTTGTCCGACTACAATGTAGATTAGTTTTCGAACAAGAATAAAAATACCTTAGGGGGACGAAATTTGGGTCCGTTACCCTAACCAATGACAGAATTCGACGCACTTGAAAAAGGGTTGTTGCACCGGTGCAATGTTAGAGGGTTAAACTCGATCGTTTTCACGAAACACGGGGAAAGAGAGTACGGTGCTCACGATATTGATGGATCGAGGCAGAACGATGATTACAGAACTGGTCGGTTATCGCCGGTTATTACAGGGTCGACTACCGGTCGGTTGCCTAGCCGGGGGAGGGGAACCTCTAACGATTCCACTTTTCTTCGCGCGCGCAAAAGTCGCTCGATCATATTTCCCCACTTTGGCTGCCTTCAGGTTCTTTGTTGTTTCGTCGCGCGTCCACGATGCTCCTCCTTCGTTTCCTACGTTTCGACGTCGCGATCCTCCTCCCTTTATTCTTGTTCTTTAGCGACGCGTAACGAGAGATCGTGTTTTCTTTCCGCTCCGAGGGCCCACCGGCACCCCGTTGCCCATAACTCAGTTCGCCGTGGAATGCAAAACAGCAGGCCCCCGTTTCCATGAACCGCGATGTCGCCGCGGCACCTGTCCTGGCGGAAGTGGACGTTGCAAAAAGGAACTCGATATTCGTTCCGAGACGTTGCATCGCGACGACGATCGGTGGAAATTCGTTTAAAGCGACCACTGGTCCGTATTAGGGATGTTCGATTCTCTTGATAGAATCGATTCTCAAAACGATTCTGAATCGAATCATGGAGAATCGATTCCCTTAAAAATCTAATACAAAGAATCGATTTTTAAAAAAGCGTAATGAATTTCATATTAGATTAATTCTTGATTTCAAGGTATATTTTTCATGATGTATACAGGGTGTTCGCGATAATTTGTACCATCGTTTTTTTCGTAAACGGTAAACATTAGAAAAAAATCGAAGAGGAGGAAGTTGTAGTATATTTTACTAGTAATATGATAGCGTATCTAAAGTTTTTGCATTTTTAATATTTTTCTAGAAACCAAGGTGACCTTAATTTTTTTAAATGGAATGCTATATACTTTTTTACATCGTATGAAAGCGAACGTTAAGACGAGTTCAACAATGTAGTATACTATCGTCTTCAGGGTCATACAAGGGCAGAAATAAATTCTCAGAAATGCATTCTTGCTAATGGAAATCATATTGAACACGAGATGTAGTCTTATTACTACACATACTAGTAAAGACAATATTACGAAATGTTAAATTTATTATTTGGAACAGTTGATTGTAAAAATAAAATATTTATTTCCTATTGCCTTGCGTATGAACACCACTGTACTATTCAGAAATTTATAAAAAAATTTGGGAAACTTACTAGTTTTTGTTATAGAGTCTCAACTTTCGTACGCCTATGGCTATGTCCACGATCGGTTCTCGATTCTGACAGTAAAGAATCGATTCAAAAAATCGATTTTTCAAAGAATCGAATCGGAATCGAACATCCCTAGTCTTTATATTATACGGTTGAATATTAACCATAGATCGCTTTCCAAAAACTACGATTTTGTTTATTATTCAAGATTTTGATTACACTCAAACATGGTTTTGTGCGGGGGATAGGGACTGTATAAAAGAGAACGCACAAAAAAAAAACATTCTGAAACTTCATAAGTAGCTATAAAAAATATTGCTCGCAACACATTAAACAAAATTTTTTTATGAGTCAACAGGAACCGCATAAAAAAGGTGTCACATAGAAAATAACTCAAAACCTCACGATGTCACTAGAAAGTGCTTTTCCAAACAAGATAAAAAAATTAATTTACACACGGGAACATTTTTAAATATTTTATTTACTTATAAATTATATATTACACGTACGAAAATGTTCAAAATGTACATATAAAAATTATTCTTGGTAGTCAAGAATTTTTTTGTGGTGAACTGGTTCAAAATCACTTTCGTCACTTGAAGATGCTACCTCGCACTCGTTCAAAGTTGACTTTTATTATATTTTTTTTTTTTTAATTCTTACTTTTCATCCGTGTTATGCATTTTGATGGACATTTTTGTTATATAACGCATCAAAAATATCTCATAACAAATCACACAAAAAGAATCGCACAAAAACAGGTTTGAGTGTACTTGCTTTGGAACTGCACCACTTATAATAACTCCATCACCACTATATGTTGGAACTACGAGAACATAATCTTGATTAACAAACATTTTTTCGTCTAAGCCATATAGAATTGTTATACTTGAAACTTTCAATTTTTCTATAAATCGATGAGTTGTATTTGAAGTTGGTGAAAAATAAATATCGTAAATTTCATCTTTTGGTTTGATTACATTTATATTTGACACTTTTATATCATTATTAGGCATTTTCAATCCTTTATTATTATAATTCTCAATATTGCTCTCCAGTTTCTTCAGATATACCCATAACATATGATGAACCATTGCCTGAAAAAAAGTCATGATTTTCATCTATAACAAATATACAGGAACAGAACATTAACGAAACAACTTTTAATTTTATTATGAATGATTGTATAGTAGTATAAGCTGTTAAGTACTTATATTACAGAATTATACTATCCCAAATTGCATACGCACGACAAGTTATAGTAGTGGTCCAACCTAGGCGATGATCCAAATTCAGCAACCTTCCCCTATCTACTTGTTACAGCTGGGTTAACTTTTTTAAGAGAAACTCCTCACAGGATTCTTGTAACAGAAAGACTGAAATCTTTCAAATTCCATAAAAAACTTGTTTATTTATTATTTACTCAGTAACAATCTGGCGACAACAGACAGTAAAAGGCAATAGCGATAAACTGTTATGATGAGCACTTTAGCAAGTAATAGGGATAACGACAGATCGTTACTTTGAGAGTTAAGTACATCGCACCATTGCTACAAAAATCATACAATTCGAAAACATTAGTTTCTCAACAAAAAGAAGTCACAATCACTTCGAACAACGAGAGTAACATAATTCCTTCATGATAGCTAACTTATCAAGTTAAAAGATTACAGCTTTGATGATTGTTCGAACAGTATTTCTGCAACTTTCTCAGAGCGATAACTCGAAGAACACATTTTTTTTTAAATATGTGCTCATTAACCGATTCGAGACCAATTACACACCCGGTGTGCGATGCCATCCCTAGGCGAAAAATGACACATTATGTGAGTAATGATCATGGAATTTATATTATGAGTTATAAAAATGTTGGCTCTTGGGGACCGACTTTCGTAAAGCCACGAGTGGGTTAAAATTGGACGTGGTTCCGAAAAGATCCACCCTTCTATTTTCACGAAACTTGGTAAAATCGTCCTCCTAAATATATGCTCCCAAATGAATATATTTAAAAGGATTCTTGGTGCTATTGAAAGTTAACTGAGCTAATGCTAAAATAATGGGGTAATTATTCGTTGTCCTAACAGATATATTAACATGTATTATGATATAAGCGTGGTTTGTATCCCATTGTGTGGGTTGGTCACACGTACAATAATTGGTTTGGGACCGTTTTAGAAAAAATGATTGCAGTACCACGTGACGTTCTATGTCAGGACTTCAACTACAAAGTGAGAGAGATTCGTTCTAGGTGCTACGGCACTTTGCGTGTTTAGTACATAAAGATATATTGATTATTTTAGTGTTTTTTTTTTTTTTTAGTTAAAACACTGGGAAAGTTTTAAAGTAATTTGGATTACGCTCTGCCAACTAAAAGTTTGGAATCATAATTAAGGGAAATAGTGACTTGAGAATATAGAGGACTGGACTGCTCAAAAGAATTAGACCCTGATTATTAGGGGATCGTTAATGTGGGGCGTGGTCCTGATGCACCCACCAAGTGGAAGAAACGAAATAGGCGTAGCCAGACTGATGGCATTTTCGTACAATACTTCCACTATAAACACCTAGTTACATTTGTATAAAAAAAACTTTTCAGAAATTATATCATATCGACCAGCAGAGCGACTCCAATACAAGATCCCCTAATTACCCTGATGAGTGTCCAAAGTGATCGATACAAATATAGGGAACTACAAACAATTTCATTTGCGTCAAATAGTTAAAAGTTACGAGTATCCATCAATTCCAGCCATTTCGTTTACAATATACAATCCATTGTAGCCCATTACTCCTCGAAGCACACGCTGACATTTGCTTCACGCTTGTTCTCGAGGACTCCCCAAGCATTCGTTCGTTAGTACACACCTGCTAGAAATGAAACTCGACGTCGGGTAACGTGTACGTTCTCTGGGAACTCGAAATACTTTCTTCTTCTCCCAATTGTTTAGTTCGAAAATGTCGATCACCGGCAGCGATACAGAGAGACGATGAAAATTGCGCAGTCACACACCGCGATGGAAAGTTTCCGGTGTCTGGCTCGGCGGAGAGTTTCACGTGAATTAGCTCTCCTTAGCCGGGGTTTCCGTCGACGGGGAGAGCGAGGGGTCCAGGTTACATCTCGTATACCATTTTCAAAAGAAGACACGTTGAATGGACCGACGGGGGAGGGGGGGATATTCAACGAATGGGTTGTCTGTGCCTGTGTGATCTCTCAGAGGCTCTCTCGGCCCAAATTGAATCAATTGCCCACTTATGAAATAACGCGCCCGGTCTGAAGTTACATAAACGAGAGCTGGCCTATCCACCGCTAACTTACCTCTAGTCGACTTTGCTCGCACCGTTTTCTTCGCTGTTTCATGATTGTCCTCAATTGTACCGATCCGTAGTAGTCGCCTCCCCTCGCGCAGGAGGGAACGTATGAAACGGCATTTTCTATGGGTTACGTAATGGGAGCTTGACATTTATTTACCTTTCCCTGCCGCGGTTTACCTATAATTGGCGGCCCCCAGTCACACGTTACACAACCCTCAAACGACCGACAATCTTGCATTGATAACGTTCCAGGATCACAGAGCCCATAAGTTTCGTCAGTAGGCGGCGGTGGATCTTGAATCATAATCGCGATCTGTGCACTTCCTTCAGTGCACATGGATTATGCTTACCTGCGAGCTCGAAGAGACATGTACTTTCGGAATTTATTTTTAAAAAACTTGAAGACTTTTTTAAACATACGTTATTGTACTCGAAAGTGTACATTTTGAAGTGCTTATAGTAATTTCGTCAATGCAAAATATGAATAAATAGGGGTAATATCAGCGATCTCTCGGCGGCGTTTTTATTTTAGGCGTTTTGCGGTGACCACTGTAACTTTGAGTTCGTTTATCTAAAATTAAAAAATCCGAGCAAATTTAGTTAATATATTAAATTATCTAGTGCCCTATCGTTCGTTATCCTGAAAAATTAATTTACGACAAAATGGCGGCTGTTCAAAATCGAACTATTGATTTTCGCCAAAAAAATCGTTCATTTTTTATCTATAAAATAAAAACTACGCAATAAAATACAAAAAGCCACGATCAGGCACTAGATTTTTATGTATAGAATGAGTCTACTAAAGCTGAATCAGTTCGGTGCAACGGTTTTTGAGATATTTTGATCACCGGCTTTTGAAAACGTGGTTTTGAGAAAAACACAAAAATCAATGCAAATTTTTTTATATATAGTTATTCTTAGTATTACAGCTTCATATAGTCTTGTGTATTTACTAACACAACCATAAATTGCATTGGGGCAGAGTATTCATGACTCACGCACCCCTAGAAAGGGATTCTACCACTTTATATCTGCTCCGAAACTTCCAAGGCCGTATACTTTAAACAGACATAACTCGGCCAATTTTGGTCGGATCAACTTCAAAGTTTCAGACAATATTTCTAAAATGATGTACTGTAAGAAAATATTAAAACCCCAAAAATCGATTTTTCCAAATTTAGAGGTAGACTTAACCCTTGAGGTTCCCATTCCTCTTTAGCAACCTAAAACAAAAAGGCGATACAGTAAATCCTGGATTAGTGTTCGAAGGTTACACGACACTGAATGTTAAATATTTCATAAAGTAATGGCCATATGCGATTGAAACAAATATCATTGGCTTCAGTGAATTTCTTTGTCAGTGCCGAGGAGCTTTCGAACATTCATCGAGGATTTACTGTATTTAGGAATTTTTTTTTTTTTTTTTTGAAGAATGTATAGGAGATATGATGAAAACAACTTTCTGGCCTTTATTTAGTACAAATTCAAGCGAATAAAATAAATTTTATCACTGAACGGTGTTCTTCCAAAGTGCCCATTTCGAGAGAACTTGTCATTGCTAAATGAATGATGGAGGTTATGTATATTGAAATAATTGTCAAGTACTTGTTTTTAGCTAATGGTAGGGGTACTAACTCATGAGTTTGAAAGTATCATAGTTCATATGCAGATACTATTTAAACTCAACCTTTTGTCTTCTTACTTATTGAATAATTCTCATAATTGAAGATTTACCTATCATAATATTTCAATATATATAGACGTAGTTTTTGTACCAGAAGTCATTTTCCTATTTAGAAACAGGAAAATAAATGGAAGTTCTATATTATGGCCATTTGAGTCATCATCTCTGAACATCTTAAATGTTTGCAGTTCCTTTTATTCAGAATAAAATTAAGTGGACACTCATCTTTTTCCCCCTGTATTCTTCAGTTAAGTGTGCGAAACAAAAGAGCAAAGAAGACCAGTAGAAGATTAACTAGATGTTATATGTACAGGGTGTCAAGAAATTACATGTTACGATTGCCATAGGTGGATTCTGCATCTTTTAAAATTTTAAAACCCGTTTTTACTTTTCTTTTAAAATTTCTCAACAAAATTTTATATTTTCTTTAATTTCGATTATATTTTAAATATTTCGTATGTCCTTTTTGAAAATTTTTTTATTTCCTTGTTAAAAAGGTTATTCCTTACAAAAGCTTCAGCAAAACCGACGAGTGGCATCGAAGCAGCGTCCCCTGTTAGTCCCCGCTCGAATGGCTAATTTTCGTTAATTGTTCGATTTCACACGACGGACACGTAACTGCACTTAAAACACAAGGCGGTTCGGCAGACCGCCGATGAATCACAATGGCTCATTCCCATTTTTTTTCAATGTAGATCTTTCGATGTTCTCGGCGCGATGGATATGAAAGAGGATCATTTAATGACTCTTTACAACGTCACTGCATTTAATTATCATTTGTAATGCGAATATTTAATAGTGAGTCATCGATAAACCACACGGTGTGGTCGACAGGTTGCATCAGCTACTTAAACAAATTTTGAACTGGTTGATTCACTACTTAAATCCTGCTCGGAATAACAGGTCCAACATTGACTTTAAGATTATTGGGAATTACTCGTGTCAGAGTGGAGGATTAAAATCTTAAACGTAGAAAAATAAATGTAGTTATCTTCTGTGTTAACGATAATTAGAGCATTTTTTTCGAACGATTAGCGTAGATTGTTTAACACTACAAAATATAATTCATAGCATCATAAATATGATAATAATTTTTTTTTATTTAATCGAGGTCGCTTCAGAATATACAACATTTCTGTATACATTAAATGTATGTCTTGTATGCATTTAATATCGAATTCTTCGAAAATAGACTAGTGTTAGGACAATATACGATCGATGAAACAAAAATAAATTATCGAAGGCATCTAAAAAATCGATTGAGTTAGAAAAAGAGTAACAATATTCTTGCATATTACTAAAGGTTTTACTTTATTGGGTTAAGTATATTCGTGTAATCTATTAATAGATGAAGTCCTTTGTTCAGGTGTATTATAGCCGAGAACTCACTGTAGAAGTGAATTTTAACTAGATCTTATGATTCTCTAATTACCTACTACGAATAAGGACTTTATTCATTAAATCATGCACGCTCACGTAGAAATCGTAACTCATAGAAATTGCTATTATTTAACCCTGGAATTATCAAATTCGTTAAAATGACGAATTACAGATTTCGTATTTTACAATTACAGAAATTATAATAGTGCTTTTGGTGGGATTTATGGTCCCTTTTAAATTCGTATACATTTTGTATGATACTATATTATCCTAAATTGCGGTACATATTATCTATATTACGATATCATACAATTCAATTTAGTACACATTCAGTGCTGGTAATTTTAGTGTCAAATTGTTGTTAGTTGGTCTTCTGTTTCCATTTAATTAAACAAGCATCGTAGTAACTAATTATAATTACCTAATTAAAGACTTAGCTGTAACCTAAAAACTATAAATTACAGCCACTGTACTCACTTTGCTAAAGTGTTTTTATAGAATTCAGTATAAGGAATGAATTTTATTTGAAGATGACTTGTCTGACACGTTAATTCTAAAACAACACTACGGAGTTGCTGATGACCTCAGAAGATGTTAATATACTCCGTAGGCGTGTCAGTAAACGCCAGAACGTCGAACCGATACCAACTCTCAGTACGTAGATTAAAGTTCGTAGAATTACAACAGGATAAAAAAAAACCTGCAGATATTCCTTTTTATTAATTATATACAGTCGATTTCTTAGGGTTAAAAGTCAAGCGAACGGCATCAACAATACATCTCTCATTTCTTTCAATTGTCCGCAGCATACCATCCGGTACGAATATCAATCCACCGGTGATTCAGTCGGATGAAGCCTATTTGTCTCGCTAGACTGTTCTTTAATGCTCGAATCGTCTGTGTTTTCACCAAGTTTCTTTTACGCGCAGTCGACCTGCACAGCCCACGAATAATTCTTGCCACCTGAACCATGTACCATTCAGCTATTTAGCTGACAAGAATTATTTAGACAAATGGCCCCAATTTTACATGTTTGCAACAATGTAATAGAAAACGAGTTATCGATCAAAATTGATCTATAACGATAACAAACACTTCGAAAATACGATTTTTTCGCAGTGAACCCAAGGTCACGGACTTTCTTTTTTTTTTTTTAAACGGTACTTTTAATTTTTGTTTCGTTATAGGGTAAACCAACCAGTGAATGACGGTAGAGATTAATACTTGAATGTATTTGTTTACAACATATTATTTTTCTTGAAATTTTAGAAAAAATTATTTATGACATGCAAAACGTGTAAATGTCCAGTAAATAGAATTGGGTAATCTAATTACAAAAATTAAGTAAAAATTCAAACGGGATTCTATTCGTGAGACTTAAAACTAGACAAGAAACCACTAAAATATTTTATTTTTTGTATTTTTTATCGTTTTATACATGTTTTTCCGAAAAATTCGAAAAATCACTCTTTTTTGGGGGCAATCACCCCTGTATAAAAAAAAGGGGGAGGTAGTTTTATGAACTTTTAGAGGTTTATTGTCTAGTTTTAAGTCTCACGAATAGAATCCCGTTTGAATTTTTACTTAATTTTTTACAGGACGTCTGCAAAGTGTCTCACCGATTAAAACGTGCCTCTTGGAAGACGCCCTCTACAGCGGTCGTGGTGAACTAAAAGTGCTAGAAAAAATTTCTTTATGTTCTTAATAATATATATAATAGCGTCCAAAAGGAATTATGTTTCTAAATATAATAGTTTTTTTATAAAGAAATATTAAAAAAGTGTTTTTTTTTCAATTTTGAATGAGAAAGTCCCTTTAAAAACTACAAGGTTCGACTGTGCATGTCCGTGTCACAGCTAATTCCTGTTCGTTCCACGGCGCACCAAGAAAATTGCCTCGATGCCTCCGCGATAAAAGTGGCGAACGTGCCGCTAGGTACCTGGTACCCGCTCGATCGCGTTAGAGTGTGACTCACTTCGCCTTTGGTCGCTGTCTCCCACACGGTCGTTTACTGGAGCCTTGTCATTTGCATCCGCAGTTTCGGGTGAATTAGCACCCAGGCGAGCTTAGGCAAACTCGTGACCCCCCAACGAGAAACTGTGCCCGGTCTTCTATCCAGGTAGCAAAGATCCGGAAGAGGATTAGTCGTTTGGAGAAACTATCCGTGGGACACGTGGCTTGTCGCCAGTCTAGGAATATTATTTGTAGAAAGTGGTGTGTGAGAATAGGAGAATCTGCTGGTGTCACACGAGGTGATTGTTGAATCTGCGTTTATACATCAGACGATGAATGCGGGATCAGAAAAGTGTTCAGGATACCTACCATCGTGGACCTAGTTCCTGATCAAAATCGAATTCTCGATCAGTGTGTTATACAGGGTGGTCCACGCAATTGTTTCAGGTCGTAATACCATTATTAATGCATTTATGAACAAATGTGATACGGGAAAGATAAATGGCTCGAAGAGCACTAAATCTGTAGGCCCTTAGATTTTTTTTAAATTTAACAGTGAATGTGCAATTAACAATTGCATCATTTCTTTAAATGGAAATGCATATTGCTTGTTGCATAAATCGATTCCTCTATTCATTTTACGTAAAAATTATTAGGGTACCATGGCAAAAAAATTATTAGTTCTCGAGATATTTTCAAAAAACGTCTTTATTGAAGAAGATGCTCAAACGCTTTTCCATTACATTATAAACATTTCTGATAATGTTTTTTTTTACCGTTTTCATAACTTTGTTTAAATTATCTACGTTATTTTTTTTTATTTACGTTTACTACATAGTTATGAAGTGTTTGAGCATCTTTTTCAATAAACACATTTTTTTAAAATATCTCAAGAACTAATGATTTTTTTGCCATGGTACCCTAATAATTTTTTACGTAGAATGAACAGAGGAATCGACCTGTGCAACAAAGAATATGCATTTCCATTTAAAGAAATGATGCAATTGCATACAAAATTTAAAGGCTTACAGATGTAGTGTTCTTCGAGCCATTTATCTTTCTCCTTTGGCATTTTTTCATAAATGCCTTAATAACGGAATTATGACCTGAAACAATTGCGTGGACCACCCAGTATAGATATCATAGAATAAGTTTAGTATAATAAAAATTTTCTGCCGAATAGTTACGAAGTAATTATTAACTATTCTGAAATTTATACATACATAAAATTTGATGGCTCAGAGTGAGGTACAGATACATGATTTAGGTGATTAGAAATTGCTCCTCTTGCACTTCTTGCGATGAAAGTTGATTTATTATTACTGTTTCTTCGCTTTTATTAATATCAAATTAAACATAAAACATAGAATTCTTCGAATAACAACAATTTTTTAGAATGTGGTTAATTTTTCTACATATACATAAAAAAAAAAAACGGCGATAGTTACTTTTATTTGATGAGGAATTGGATCCGTGACGTTATGGGGATTTAGCCTTCACTACTACTTTGCTCTGAATTCTTTTCAAGTTCGTAATGTTCTTAATTTTCGTTGAACTCTATATTTGTCTCTTTACCTTAGTTCTTTAGTGGATTATAAAACGGGCTGGTCTCTTAGCTAACAAGTCGATACCATTACCCTTCATTCGAACTTACTGGCGGGCATTGATGATGGTATCGTGTTATTTATCTTTCATTCATTTTGTTATCTTCCAACTATCAGTTTGCATTGAGTAATTACTGAACACCGATAATACCAGGTCGTCAATGTTTATAAAATTGCCAGTAAAAATAGAGAAAATGAGTGACAAACCGAGTGTGCTAGTCACGTTAAAATCGATCGCACGTGATCGCTACAAATCTTCTAGGAATTAAATTGTCTCTAACAGATAACTCGGTGTAAATAATTTTTTTCCGTACTTCAAAACAACGTGAGTTACGATTTCCGCGACGATAAGAAGCCTGGAAACATTTTATGAATGTCAAAATACACAAATTTGTATGTGCATAACGGTAAATATTCATTTTAAAAAGTGGAAATTGGCAGAATTAAATGCAAAATCACGGAATATTTTTAATATTACAAAAATCTGTATCATATCCTGGAAAATCCTCTCCTTAAAATATTCTGTTATTCACATTTTATACCTGTAACGCGTGCATTATTAGACTATGGATTTTTATGCAAAATTACATTTTATAAAGTAATTCTCAAAGACAGGAACAAAAGTGGAAATTTTTTTTTTCTTTTAAGTATCTTATTGGGTCAAGAATAAAATAAAAAATTCGTTATATCCGATGAAACTTTTGTGTTTTATTGTATTTCAGAGAGCCCAAAAACTATAAATGCATAACATCCGCAATCTAATTATTATAGATGCAGACAAAACAGAGAAGTCCTAGGGACAGAAAATGTGCACTGTAAATAATAATAATAATAATAACGTTCTGCATACGGTGAAAAAGTTGCTTTGTATATTTCTCGACGCAACGACGGGTCACACAGAAGTGCTGTACAAACTCCACTGCGCGCGTAGCAATTGAAATGTACGTTTGAAATGGAATGACGGTTGGAAATAGGACGGGCGGGAAAATTTAAACGGGTTACGTAATCTCGAGAAATCAGCGCGGATAACTGGCGACTATACATCATCTGTCCCAGTCGACAATAGTGATCTGTTCGTATCTTTTTTTTTTGTCGACTACATGAATAAGCAAATTTGCTTGTCTGCTGATGCGAGGTATATATGTATGCACACGTTTCCTGGATAGATAGTGGTCGGTGACTAGTTATATAAAAACCGGGGAAGTCGGTTCGCGAAGATCGAACGATATATCAGCCGAGAATTCGCTGTTTGTTCCAAAAGTTCCCGGACATAAATCCAAACGTCAATTTTTCGTAAGACATTAATGACTTTCGGCGTGAATTGGATCCTCTCGAGAAGGCGGGCTGATCCGTGTAACAACAAAAACACATACTTCACGCGTTGTTGATTCAATTTTCGCTTCTCGGTAATGAACCAATGAAAACAAAATTAACTAAAGTACACGCAATAGTGGGATGTTCAGAGGTTCGAAAATTGTACACACATTACAAAGGACTAAAAACAATTCTAGATATTATTATGCTAGAAAATTTATTATTGAAATTTTACAGCGATTAAATTTATATTTTTACAGCAACGACATATTACCATAAGTATTGTCTTTGAAATTTTTTAGATTTTTGGCGAGATGCTTAAGCAAATTACAAGCATTTTCAGCTTTTTCTAAGTTTTTTTTTTAATTTTTTCCAATTATTTTTTTTTTTTTTTTTTTTTTTTTTTTTTTTTTATTTTTAGAATTGGAGCATGTTTGTGAATAGGGAAAATGCAGCAATAACAATTTTTACGCATGCGTTATGTTGCGATACGAACCTTATATAATTAAAAATAGTGCGTGTTTGGACCCATTTTCATTGCGAGATATTGGAAAATGTAACAGTGAACATTTTTATTCTTCCGTGATTACTTGCCTGCTTACCTTGTAATATCGACACTATTGCTTCTAATTTACAAATTGTATAGGATATTTCTCGAAAAAATTCTCAAGAAATGAGAAATCAGAAATTTTCCTTTTTTCAAGAAATTCTTGAGAAGAAACACTATGTGCAGATATGGAAGCGTCTTATAATTCTGTACTCTGTATACTATATTATTTGAAATGTATAGTATATGTTACGTTGTTTTTGTAGAAAGAGACGGCATTGTACGTAAAGTGAATAGATATTTATTGGAATAACAAGAAGTACAAAATCTTTCTTTTGTCGTTTCTTTTTGACTTTTCAATCGATCATGGCTTTTCGGTCGTCGTAACTTTACATTCCAATATCCCTAATGCTTAGAAATAAATGCATAAAAACTAGTAAAATCACGGAACTTTTAGAAATGTCAGTTGTGGCTACTTAATTGCTTAATTTACTATTTATTTTGAAAAAATAAAAAAAGCTCTAGAAACATATCTGATACTCTGCGTCAAGACGTCGGAACGATCGACAATGAAAATTTTGGCTTCACGAGTCACCAATGCGTTTAATTTATTTCATTCTACAATCTTCGATAACTTTCAATTTTCTAAATTGTGAACGAAGATAAAAGGAGAACGGTTGGGTAGAATTTCGAGCATCGAAAAACTTTGGTCGCCGCCATCTTGGTAAAACAGTGCCAAAGCTGTTCCCACAATTTGTACATTTATTTTGATCTTCTTCAGAAAAAATCTATTTTGCATAATTAACAATGAAAAATGTTGCTATATTTCGAAAAATTACATTTCGGATTCTATCTCAGAAATTTTTGACAGACCGTGTGGGTACCACCTTTAGTTGTTTCCAATTGTTTTTTGCTCCATAATTTCATGAATCTTCCCCCACCCCCAGGTTCACAAAATCGCGGTTTATACACGAAATGGCAGCTTTACGACGCGCGATTCACGTGCTCTAACGTCAAATATTTATTATTTACACGCGTGACGATTTATTTTCGCTATCGGCGGAGATCGCGAGTTTTTGCTGCGCATTTACGTGCGTGCGTGCCTCGATCGAAGAAAACAAAATTCTGCTGCACGTGCTCCCACACGGAGCTAAATTATTTACAGAACTTACCGAACATTCTATTCTACGATTCAGCGGATGGTATTTGGATCGAATTTCGATTTAGATCGACGCGAAACTGAGGTATGGAGCGTTCGACATTGGTTCAGCGCTGAAATTATAGGAGCTTCTAGTTACCTAGTTGTCCTCGGTGAACAGTATTCAGTTGTTTTTATTATTAGATTGTTCAGTTAGCGACTAATTTCAGTTTTTAATTTATTAGGTGCACCAATAAGTAATCCACTATGCAGTGTGTCTCACGATCTCTGTCCACTTAAATATCTTTGTTATTTCAAACAATACGAGAAAATGTTACTTACAGAAGTTGTAGGGTTTAAGAAACTACATAATATGATATAAATGGTATTCTTGCAAGTGGAGGCGTATAGAAGATCTAGAGGTCACCTTTGTTTTTTTTAAATGGAATATCCAATTTTGTATGCTCGATATCGATAGATTGGCGTATTCTGAGTATAAAAGTACTAAGGTGCATTTGTCCTAAGACCCCTACCATTTTTGAGATATTTGACTTTGTCCATATGACATTGCACATGGTCAACTCTTCGAACATGTTTCACAGCGAAATTAATAGGACGAACAAAGTCAAATATCTCAGAAACGAATATCAGGATAAATGAACTTACATAGTACGTTTATACTCAGAATTCACTTTTCTATCTAAATCAGCCATAAATAACTGGACATTCCATTGAAGAAAACAAAAGTGACCTCTATATCTCCTTTACGCATCCACCTGTCAAGAAACCATTACTACCATATTATGTATTTCTTCAAATCCTACAACTTTCATTCGTAACATTTTCGCATATTGTTTAAAATAACGAAGGTATTTCAGCTAGACAGATTTCGTGGGACACACTGTATTTTGTCAAATCGAAAACTTATTTTCAAGTATATTACCAGCTAATGAATCATTTAATGTAGTAGTAATCATTTAAGTTAGTAATGATGTTCGACTAACCTCTCCTCGATTTTCAATATTTGCAACCATGTTGAAACAAGAAAAAGGTAAAGAGGTGATTTCAATGTAAACTATTTGTAGATTATTTATTATTACACCTAATATATTCTTACAAGTAAGAATGATCAAAAAAGGTCATTAATTTCTACGGTTGAAGTATAGATTAATTCCCTATCGTCTACTCGAGCTTGTAAATCTTGGCTTAAAATTTCTTTCTTTTCAAATTTTCAATAAAAAACTCTTCATCATACTTCTAGATAACTTTTCTATTCTTGTAGTCCTGATTCCTGATACTGATTGCTTCAGCGATCCGAATGCACGGCCGTCTGGCAGGGCAACGTCTCTTAAATAAAGTAGAGGCTGTAAAAATGTTCGACTCGAGGTAATGCGGTTTCTTTAGCACGTTCAATGTAGCATGTCGAAAGTGTATTTTCTGTTCACTGATATTGTTCCGTTTGTATTTAATCGAAAACAAAAAATATAGAAAATGCATTCGATATATGTATAGTTCCTCGAAGACTGCGCACGTTCAACAGATCAATCGATTTTTTCATCTCTATAGTAAAAATCTGAGAAAAACACTACGTCCAAAATGTTACCAATTTCTTAACGATCCAATATGCAATATCATCCATAAAATGAAAATATCGATACATACTTCAATGAGTATCTATTTATACTCTAAAAAATAATTTAACTTTTAAACTTGTTATAATTATAACAACTTGGTCTAAAGAAGAAAGAATAATTTACCTTTTGAATTTGTTATAATGTTATAATTATAAGAATTTAACCATAATGAGTCTATGGAGATTAGTTCCTTTAGCTTTTCCTGTATTAATTGACTAAGGATACGACTTTTATTAGGACCATTAATATTTAAGAAAATCCATATTCTTCGTTAATTAATACAGAAAGTGCTAAAGAAATCAATCTTCAAAGAATTATTATGTTCTCGGTATTATAGTTTTCTCGAGTATATTGTCTGTTCAAAAGTACTCTAAGAACAGAACGTTTGTCTTCTCTCAGTTGTGCATCTTAATATGTAGTAATTTCTGTGATACAGAAAGTTAAAAAGTAAATTAACATAAAATAATTTGACATGAATTATCTTAAATCCTTTCGATAGCGACACTTCAGTCGCTCAACACGAAATGACCAATGCTATTAAACTGTTATTAAACCGTTGAAGTAGATAAAATATTATATTTTATTAAACCACTTTTCCACTGTATGTTTATTTTCATACATAAAATTTGCTTATAAATAGACTGTGGATTTTATGCATTTACAGCCCATATGAGCTCTGTGAAATACAATAAAAGATCAAACTTCTGTCAAATGTAACGACTTTTCGATTTTACTCATAACTCCATTAGATATTTAATGAAATAAAGAAATTCCTACTTTTGCTTTTGTCTTTACGAATTACTTTATAATGTGTTATTTTCTATCAGAATCCCCAGTATATTTATAATTTAATACTTAACAGTGCAGCAGTGTTGGCAACTTCTGTATCCTTCTAAACCGCATTCAGTACGTTTCGCTGTTACATATCATTATCATTTTCCAAGAAATCAAAAACATACGCCATTTTCACGATATTCGCCCTCGTTCTTCAAGATTGGTCGCCATGTTTAACGAAGAAAACAACAAAAAGACATTTCGAACTAAAATTCTGTTACCAATTTACACCAAAGGAACAGTGCATTACACTACCACACCTAGTATGTATAAAGAAAATATGATGTTTTGTAAAAATGGTATACTTTAAGTCACTTTTATTACTTCATAGCAGCATAAGTGTGGTCCACAGAGCTTTAATAACCTGTAAACAATAATTATTTCAGACTTTCAACAATATTGTAACGCCTTGTAACATTTACCGTATATTCGTTGAGTGTCCTAATAAATTATTATAGTGTTTCCTTGAGCTACAGTGGCTTCATAAAATCAGCAGCCCAGGGACGGCCAACGTATTCTCCTGTAGTGGTTATTGGAGCCCTAGAGGCATATGTACACCAAAACGGGCAGATCTTCTTAAGTAGTCTTACATCCTATGAAGCAGAGAAAAATCAGATTCGAAGAGTACGAAAGGTATTTCAGACGCGTAGTAAAAGAAAGTAAATGGGACCGAATAAGTACAGCCCCGAAGAAGTAGCAAATGACACATTTAGTCGGCTTGTACTCTCAAGGGTATTTAGATAGGACACCAACTTAGAGGATCACACCTGAAATTACTATAACTTGGGGAGGCGCACTATACAGTAAATGGTCGATGAGTGTTCATAGGCTCCTTGGCACTGACAAGCATAGGTCTCCAGGTGCAACGCTGACTTTTCAATGAGGCTCAGCACAGTGATAGAGCTTGGAATTCCGAAGCCAATGATATTTGTGTCAGCCGCATATGACCATTAGTTTATGAAATAGTTAATGTTCAGTACCGAGAAGCCTTCAAGCACTCATCGTGGATTCACTGTACATATTGGTACAGCTAGCAAAAAGGTGTATCAACACTTCATCTTGAGATCACTCTACCAAGTACATATTCCCAATTTCACGGGAACACCATACACACTTATCCCGCCAAAAGCCATCTCTCGGTCGTAGACAGCAGTGGGGGGGATAGACTGTCCCAGCAGGAGCCACCGCGAAAAGCATTCCTCCCCGTGCAATACAGAGTAGTGCACTAATTTCTTGAACTCGTGCTTGTTAGAGGGGTTCAAGAAAGGAAGAGTAGGCACCACCGCGGCGGCCTGGGATCGGTCGAGTAGCAGAGGGGCGGTTGCAGAGGGAAACAGGAAGGAGGGGTTAAAGGGGTGACGGGGAACGAGTGGGAAATCACGAATGTAGGGGAAAAGGGGAACGCGACAGGGGGGGATGGAGGATCAAAACGGCGATAGGGGCGGGGGACGACGATGGAAGGGTGGAAACGCGAGATAATGGTTAGAGTCGGGGAGTGGGGGATATATATGTGGATCGGTGATGAGGAACGAAGGGAAAGGGGAATCCCGCGTGCGCCAAGCGGCTGGCTGGCTCGTCACTCCTCGAGCCCCGTGGGTAGGGTTGGCTTGAATCGTCGTCAAGGGGTTGGTCCGCGCTGCGTTGGTGGTAGTAGTAGGTGTTGGGGTTGCGAATCTCTCCTCGACCATTCCACCTCGACATCCATCGAAATAGAACGCGGATATCGTTCTCGATTCGCGGGGCTTAAGCGTCGGGGTTGGGAGGGAGGGTATTCGCGTGAAAATCGGCTACCAGCGATTTTCCTGGTGCCATTCTCTGGCGTATAATTTCGTGCGCTACCGTTCCTACGGATTAGGACACTTATTGAACATGGAGAAAATATAGCATGGCTTCACGGAAATTGTTGAAGATCTGAAATGTATCGTAACAGTAGACCCCCGATGAGTGCTCGAAGGCTCCTCGACACTAACAAGGAAGGATCCCCAGGTGTAACGCTGACTTTTTAATGAGGTTTAACACAGTGATAGAGCTTGAATTTCTGAAGCTCATGATATTTGTTTCAGCCACACATGACTATTAGTTTGTGAAGAATTTAATGTTAAGTAATTTTTAAATAACGCTCATCGAGCATTTACTGTATATTGCAACGGTGGTTCCCGAAGCTACTCTGTGTGGATCTTAGGGCAGTTTTGTCACCATACCAGCCAGATTCGCATCATTTATAAATACAATTTTACAATAATATTTTCTGTGACTCTTCAACATTGAAGAATGTATTGAATGTTTGAAATATATTATACTGTTACCAACCCAGTTTCTGATTAGTTAAAAGTTACTATCGCCGTCTGTTCAACGTATAAGCAGAAAAGTTAATCAACCCTAAAAGAATTGTTGTTATTCGAATAAATCTATGTTTTCGCTTTAATTCGGTATTCAGTAAAGTGCAAAACTAAAAATACAAATGAATGATAATTTAACTGCTAGAGTAAGAAGTGCAAAAGGAACAATTTCTGATCACCTAAATCATACCCAGATAGCACATGACGTGTAATGACGCCTTGAAGACGGCTTAAAAGCGCCTTAGATCTAAAATAGCCCTAAATTGGGCGTCTTTACGGCGTCGTATGCTATGTGGGTGTGTGTGTATCTCACTCTGAGCTATCAAATTTTACGTATAAATTTCAGAATAGTTAATAATTATTTAGTAATTTTTTGGAAAGAAACCTTTATTATAATTAGACTGCGGATTTTTATGCATTCATAGTCTACAGGGATCTGTGAAATACATTGAAAAACAAAACTTTGATCGGATCCAACGAGTTCTCTATTTTATTCTGAACCCAATAAGATACTTAAGAGGGAAAATACATTTCTACGATTGCTTCTGTCTTTATAAAATACTTTAGAAACTTGTATTTCGAATAAAAGTGCGCAGTCTAATTATAATAAATTTATTATATAGCAGAACTGAGTCCGTGGCGGTATGTGGCTCTTATTATCGAAGAACTTGCCCATTCCTAATATATTGTTTAGGGGATATCGAAGCTCGATCAACGACGCTTATGCTAGTATTGTATTGTATTTTATTTATGCTTCCGCACATTAAAATTTTAGCTGCGTGCAGGATAATTACAGAGTTTATTGCTATCTTAATAACACTTAACCCTTTCGCTACGGCAGCATCAACCGAATTGTGGTTATGCACTACAATATAGGCTTGCAGGAATCACGATATGTTTTTCAGTTATGTTACTGCTTTCAATCATTGCATTGGAGACATAAATTTTCATACAGGAAAACATGAAAAAAGAATTGTATTTTATGTACTAAGTTTATGTTTTATCATTATTTAAAAGCTTGTATTTAATAGCTTATGGATAACGTACGTAATCGGTATTAATATCCAGGGAACACTTCACGGATGTCAGTAATGCTTTTCTCAGTTATCTTTCTAATTATTCGTAGTTCTACAATGACTGGTATTCTTTG
This sequence comes from Dufourea novaeangliae, assembly GCF_001272555.1. NCBI lineage: Eukaryota > Metazoa > Arthropoda > Insecta > Hymenoptera > Halictidae > Dufourea > Dufourea novaeangliae. The sequence continues at coordinate 191,300 of NW_015373985.1, read as the reverse complement.
GTTACATTTGCAACTGAGCTTCTGGTTAAAAGTTTTTACATGTATTCTGGTATAGAGTACTGAAAGAGACCCAGGATAACTCCTCAAAGCAATTAGAGGATTGTCTATGTGGATGGTGCTGGATGAATTAAACAAGTGCAAGAAATTAAATAAATTGAGTGTTTCTTTTTCGTAATAAAAAGAAATTAAACAAATTCTACTACAGTTTGATAAATTAACGCTTCTTCTTCTCGTACAGAAACCTATTCTTGGTTTTACAGAAGACTTTACAGGAATCATTGATGGGCATTAGCAGCTATAATATTCTAATTGTTTTGTGCAGTATTTATAAGTCTTACGAAACGTCACATTTCCTTCAGATAAAACGGGTACCTGCCCCAATACTTGCAAACGGCATACGGTGAATTGAATTGCGTAAGAATTAAATATGTCGTTAAATTGTAAGATTTCCAAGAAAATCATCAATTGCAGAATTCTTATCCTTATTTGTTTCATATCTCGTATACAGTCTGCAGAAACGAGTTTTCACTGGAAACGTCACTGTTCTCAGAGCTATTTTTGAATTTCAGCAAAATTAAGTTTTATTTACGAAATTATCTGGTTTTTGGAAGAATGAGGATCAAAATATAATGCAGGTGCTTCCTAGTCACTATTTGAAGACCAAATACTTGGAAGTACCAATAGAATTGAAGTTTTCGAGTCAGTGTTTTGTTCACAGTCTCTGTACCAGATATTGAGGTACAAAACCGTGGATTTTATTTAGTCTTATTAACAACAAATTTCAATTTAGTATCACTTAGCTCAAAGTAAACATTATTATAGAAGTTGCTTAAGTTATCAACGACCCATACTGCCTACGAAGGGTTAATCTGAGTAAAAATCATTACAATCTACAAATTCTTTCCAAAAAAGTACAAGTCTGTTTTACTCCGTCACAATATACTTCCGAAGTCGATGAATACTTCGAAGGCTTTAACGGACTGTGCTCTTTACTACTTTTACCCAGTAGAAACGATCAGTTTCTTAATTCGACTGTGACGAAACATAACAATATTTTTTAAATCTTGAAATAATTTTGCAAAAAAATCAATTCTGCCACAAAATGAATTCTGCCACAGAATCAATTCTGTTCAAAGTGAATGCTTCAACAGAATCAATTTTGTCACAAAGTAAATCCTACCACAGAATTACTTCTGTCACAAAGTGAATACTGCCACGAATGTGAATTCTATTACAATGTGAATTCTGCCACAGCGTGAATTCTGCCACAGTGTGAATTCTGCCACAAATGTGAATTCTGCCACAAATGTGAATTCTGCCACAAATGTGAATTCTGCCACAAATGTGAATTCTGCCACAAATGTGAATTCTGCCACAAATGTGAATTCTGCCACAAATATGAATTCTGCCACAAATGTGAATTCTGCCACAAATGTGAATTCTACCACAGAATCAATTCTGTTACAAAGTGAATTCTGTCACAAAATGAATTCTTCCACAGAATTAATTGTGTCACAAAGTGAATTCTTCCACAGAATTAATTGTGCCACAAAGTGAATTCTTCCACAGAATCAATTCCCTGACAAAATGAATTATGCTATAAAATCAATGGAACGTATAAAAAGTGTACGTTAAAAATCCTCGTTTAGCAAGTTTATTTGGATAAGTATTAGTAGTTGACTTTTCCTCGAGCGTGCGTCGTTGTCGGGGAAAGTATACTGAGGTCGTTTACTGGGAAAAACAAATTCAAAACGAGTTTTTCCTCGATACCACCGGTACATGCAGCGTCCAATTCCACAGGGGAAGGCCGCTGAAGCGGGCGTAGGTTGTCCAAGTCATCGAATATTTTATGCATGTGACGCTGGAATTTCCAGACGAGCGAGACGGGCTCGTGTTCGCGTTTTAACTGTGCTTTCGACTCGCGTCCAGATCGACCCGTGGCAGACGGCTCGTATTATTATTCCTCGTACGTACGCGGATGAGAGATATCATCTTGCAAAGGAGCGAGGAAGTTAAAAATACAGAAATTCTTTCGCCGTTGATTTATTTCGGCGAATTCCTGACCGTTTACGAAGTGAACGTGTATACTAGTGGCCCCCCCCCCCCCGAAAATTAGTTTCAATTCATAAAAAAAAAATCTATGTGAAGTAAGAGTTCGATTGCACGAGGGGAAAATAAGTCCTTCGGCCCTTAAACATTTAAATAATTACTTAAACGCACACAGTCGATTTTACTCGATTATCCTCTTAAGTTATTGATTATATCAGAAAACATTTCAGACAGAAGTTGTAGATCTAGACAAGGAATATCTTTTATGGTATACTACTTTTCTTCGTACAACAGACAATTTTCGAAAAAGAAAAAGCTTAGAAAAAATTGTAAATTTTTTTCTAAATTTGAAATTTGAAATGTGCCTTAATTATTTTTTATCAGTAAAGACTAAAAGAAATATCTATGTTGTATTTTAAACGAAAAAGCGTCTCTGTGCCACTGCGATCGATTCTATCGATCCCTGTGAAGGCTTTCTAAGAACTCCCTGCATTAAACAAAGAAACAATTTGTCAGAATTAACCAGGCCTTTTTCATTCACCAGCCATGTCTGCTATGTGCAGCAACGTCGTTTGTTTTCTTCTGGTTTGTTCGACGAACTTTCCAATTTTTTCTTAAAAATTAAAAGAAAAATTCTTTTTACAATAAAGAAAAAAAGTTTGTTTTCTTCCACTTATTTATAAATTTTTTTCTGTTTAAGTATTTTGAAGTGATTAAAAATATTAATCATCCAAACTAAATTGCTAAAATGGATGAAAAGTATAAAACGCCATATGGAGCCCCTGCTAGATACATCAAACGCGGGAACTACCTTAAGGTGGTTCATACCTGGCTCTCTAGTCTAGTCAATAAAGCGTCATATTATTAATTGCTTTTAAAATTATATGTATGAAATTCAACGACATTTCCAATGATCATTCTTCATTATATTCTAAATAAAACATGTATTTTGGATAGTCGTATGACTCGACTGTGCTCGTTTCTGATACGTTTGGCAACGTTGTTTTTGCACGTATATCTATATACGTGTGTGCGTATTCAGTTTTTCCGCGTATAGTCAATATTCAATATTCTTATATATAATGATAATTATATTCTCGTGCATTATAATTTAGAAAATTAGTATTATTTTAAACACAAAAAAATAAAATATTTTTTTAATTTATTTGAATTTCGCGAGTATGATCCTACTTCAGCAACGTTGCCAAGTCTTCAACATAGTTCCAATAATCATCGGACAACCGACGAATCCTGGACTTTATTGTCAAATATCTTCCTGAATTGTTTGGCATGATACAAGATTTAATTCATTATCAGAAGACTCCAGATTTCTACTTTTAGTACCAAGTTTTTGGTTAAAAATTCTAGTTTCTGTGAAGTGAAAAGAGTATACTTCCGGTAAGAAATCGTAAGACTGCCATAAGAACTGTTAAAACCTAAATTTTTGACAAGCTTTACCTTATTTATGTAATGGCAACCTAGTCTAAAAATTTTCGAGTGCCTGTATTTCGTTCCAATAAACGATCTCTATGAATTTTATTTATTATCTAGTCTTTCGAATTTCGCACGAACCACCCTAAGAAGTCAGAGGTCACCTTCAACTCTCCGAAGTGTCTCCACCCAGAAAACCCTTATATCCCCATAAAAACCGTGCAACTTTAATCCATTTTTCTCTACGAATAACAATACGGACGTAAATCAAGATAACCCACCCTGTACACCACATACATCAATACATCACACAATTTAGCTCAGTATACATCAAACGCCTGGCAGTTCCTAGTCCGTTGATCGCGACGTCGGTTCTCTCTGGATGAGGATTCGCATGTAAAAGGCGCGCAACAAACAAAACAAAAAAAGAAAAGAAAATAAAAAATGTGTCACCCATACCGGTGGGTTAATGCCCACTGGGTTCCGCTGGACCGGTGGAGCCCCGTTCGGTCTCCGGAACGGTAACGAAAGAGTTAAATTTCGTGTGGATATAGAGGAGAGCCCGTGTGCCCCAGTCTTGTTCCCCACAGCGACAGCTGGATCGATATATGGCGACGTTGCCGTGCCGTGAACCCCGGAGGCGCTCGCACGCGCGTCGCACCGTCCGCCTGGGAACTATTGTCCGTTGCTTGGGGTGCATTCCCGCGGGTCGTCGCGCTCCGGCCCGGTCGATAGTTTTCCCGCGCCAATTATGCACAGCAGTTTCCAAGCCCTTTATATCCCAGAAACGTTTGCCGGTCGACCTTGTATTTATTTACGTATCGAAATATATCGCGCGCGTGCGGGCATCCTCTCTCTGGTGGTGTTCTCCGTACCGCCTGACAAGCTGGGATTCCGGTTTTATATGTGTGGAGTGCTGTTGATGTGCTGCTGCTGCTGCTGCTGCTGCTGCTGCTGCTGTTGGGAAAGAGAGTAGGTGTGCTCGAAGTCGAGTACCGGTACTCGAGATTGCGTGAATTTTCCGCTGGGGGCCAGGTTGATGAAACAAAAATAGACCCGATGGGGGGTGTGCACGCTTGATTTTTCCAGCTAGCCGGCCGGCCGACGGGCTTATACGACGGTAATCCCAACGCGAGACCCGCCTCCTCCGTGCGCATTAGTCCGATTATACAGGGGCGCGGTGATGTTCGCGGCTGGGTTAGGCTGGATTCATACGGAGAGTATTTCAAAACGAAATTTTGGGATCGGGTTTTTTTGTTTTGGACGATGTGGATAGGCGAAACATGGGAAGAACCTGGTATTTGTAAGTTGTTCTTGTACAAGGTGAGTCTGTAGGAAGTAGGGGAAAAGTGTCTGGAACGATCCCTTGGGGTAAAACGATTCCTGGCTGCCCTGTGGCTATTAGTGGTGCTATATCGTAATGTCGTTCTACAATAGTTCTTCCCGCACGTCACTAGTCGTTGCTCGAAGTGCCATGTGAATATCCATGCTTTGTGTATTGTCTACAAGAAAAATTTTAAATTACTGCAATTTATCTAAGATAAGGTCTTTTTCAATGTGATGTAACTTTTGTCATAAACGGTTTAATGTGACAGCTGCTTCTTGCGCGGATTTAACCATAATTCAATAATAAGTTAATTAATGTTTTGCTACCGCATGTAATAAGTTGAGGTTATATTCAACCACTGAATGTGAGTCGAGCGTTTAGGGTCATATGATCCCTCTCTAGTAGGATAAAATGATCCCAGGAATCATTTTACCCATATGCTATATTATTTTTGTTTTAGTTACAACAATGCCCCGTCAGTATGAAAGAAAAGCAACGCGTCAAAGCTGTTTTTATTTAAATAAAATGTAACAAATGAAATGCTTTTTAATGTTCGTCGTATTTACTATCAGTAGGTATAAAATGATCCCGTGGAAGTGTTAAGTATGCCTTCAAAGAAATGTGAATAAAAAATATAATTGATCAGGTAGCTAAATTTTATTTAAGCCAATGATAAGATAGATAGACTAACTTACAAAAACTACTTTACTTTTATGTAACTAATGAGCATTTGTATTTTTTATATAAACTACGCCTTAAAGCGATCGTGTTAGACACCATTCCCCTACTATCTAAAATAACTCGATTTTTGGAGGGCTCAAAGGCCAATCAGTGTAAGTCACAAAGTAAGTTAACAGAAATAATTGTTTAGAAAATGGACTGTAATAAGTAATATATGCTATTAACCAATAAAAAATTATTCATATGTGTAGAATACATACATATGAAACTGGTTGTGTATAAAATATACAATTAAAGTGTATTTACACGGCATAGATCATTTGTAATGAAAGACTGACTTACATTGACTGACTTTTGAACCCTCCATTTATTGGTTGTATCAAAAAACGTTTTAAATAAATTATGTTGCATTTGAAAGGACTCATCAGGTGGATGCAATTTGATTTTTTTATATCTTATATTTTCTGAAATATCAAGTTAACCATGACATTTTTCAAGATCAATGGATTTCTTTTGTTAGTGCTGCGTTGTATTTGATAACAATACAACTTCACCGACCTATAGTAAGGTCTAGGGGAAAACAATCATTGACTTTGAAAGAACTTACTTTGATACCTCGGACAATATAAGATGAAAAAGTCACATTGCACTCATTCAACGAGTGCCCTTAAATGCAATATTTAAATGCATTTAAAACGTTTTTTGCTACAACCAATAGGTAACGAGTTATTTTAGATAATAGTTCTTACTGATTCACCCTGTATGTTCAAAGACCACGCACGTTCAACAAATTAACCCTAGGACGACGGTGTTTGGGTCCGTTTAGACTCAAGTTCCCAAAAGCTTCATCCAAATCGTCAACTTATAATTCTAATTTAAGCTAAGAGTTATTCATATTAGGTCATATAAAAAAGCAAGTTATCTTGAATAATTGGCTTCGAAAATATGTTTGGAAAGAAGGAAACATTAGGGTCTAAAGGGACCTAGGCACTTCTGTCCAAAAGAATATTTAACACTAAACCTACCACGACCGGTCAAATGACCGGTTTTGCCGTTTTAAATCCTGCCTTTTGAAGGATTCGTTACACTTAGTGTTTAGAACACTAAAAGGGTAATTCAAAAAGGCAGGAATTAGAACGGCAAAACCGGTCATTTGACCGGTTGTGGTAGGTTTGGTGTTACTTTCTTACGGACAGCGTTGCCTAGGTCCGTTTGGACCATGGTCTTTCGAGGACTAATGAATTAAATAATTGCATGTTACAGTGGCATGTCTAGAAAACAGAAACACTTTCCGTTCCATCCAGTACCTTTTTTCTAAAGAACAACAACATTGTGTTGACAGTATTATTACCACCAATCTTTCCCATGTTAAAATCTACAATCGCGCTCATAGGTATTAGAACACTTATCGAATATGCAGTAACTGTTCCAAGGCATTATGAAAATCTGAATGCCTGTAATAAATATTGTTTAGGGGATATTAAAGCTCGATGGATAATGCTTATGCTACTATGAAGTAGGTAATAAACATGATAAACAGTTCTTGGACCTATATTTGTATGACACTTATTCATCCTTTTGAACAGTAGAATACGGTTTTGAAGTTTGGCGACCTATTTTCTTGACACCTTGTATATAATTCTAACTAAACATCATATTTTCTTCATATACAGGGTGTCTCACCTAACATGAGAACCTTCATTATCTCACTTTTTTTTGAAGATACAAAAAATGTGATACAAAAGAAGATACCAAAATGAAATTATTATTTGATTAGAAAATTTTTAAGTCAAATTAAAGTCAAATTTTTCGAAACTTCAAGTTCGTCAATGTTTTTTTAAACATATTTTTATCATCGTGTCGTAATAATTGAGATCAAGACCGCTCCAACGACCTATAATAGTGTGACCTTGAGTACAAACAGTCGACAAATGTATGAAACAGGTTCAAATAATAAAATAACTACGACAGAGGGATTAGTGCAAAAGTGTATCGAAGTAGATGGACACCACTTTGAGCATTCGTTAAAATAAATTCTCTGCAAATCAAAAGCAAGTAAGATACTTCAGGTGCTCACGTTCTTTTTTTTTTTTTTTTTTTTTTTTTTTTTTTTCGAAAACCGTTCGTCGTAGGAAAAAAGTAATACAACATAAAAGATGCGTCCTGTCTAGATCTACAAGCTTTTTCTCATACGTTTTCTGATATAATCACTAGTTTAGAAGATAATTAACCCCTTGCCTTACGATTGTTTCGAAGACTACAATCTCCAGAATTAATTTATCATCAATAATTTTTCAGGAATAAAGGACATTCTGTATGTATTGCAAGTGTGTACTAACTCGAAAAGTTAAATATTAATACTAGTAAAATAATATCTCTTCGACTTAAAGAAAAGGAATAACACTCAGGCTTCTTAAACCCATTTTGAATTCGTCAACGTAGTTATCATACTTTTGGCATTTAGTTTGTAGAAGTTTACCGATTTATGGTCCAATAGTAATAATATCGAAAAGTATACTCCCTAGAGTGGGGGTCACCGGTGACCCCCACGACATTCAACGTGTTAATGAAAAAATAATCTGTGCAAAATTTGAACTCGATAACGGGAAAACGTGCTCCCAGGCTCTTAAACATTAAAATAATTATTTAAATACTCATAAAATTGGTTTCTTTTAACCTCTTGGCCTATAACATCGTGTCAGACTCATGTTGACGAATTCAAAATGGGTTTAAGAAGCCTGAGTGTTATGCCAAAGTATGACTTTAATAATTTTATATAACATTTTATTCTTGTACACTCTGTGTAACGGAAATGTCACTTCGACTGGCTGAAATGTACGAAAATTCAGCGGCAGTAAACGTGTTAATCGGAATTATTTTGTGTGATGCGAGAAAAATGTTGAAAAAATTTGTTATCAAGAGTAAATAAGAGCCATCCTAATGTACATATATCCCCTGGGAAAAATAAGAATCGGTGGCTGGGCAGAGAACCCAGTTACGTAAAGCGGCGAACAAGTTAGGCGCTGGTAACGAGGGCTAGTTTGCACAGGTGCGAATAAGAGGCGTCAGCCTAGAAGAAATGAGCGGCGGCGGCAGTGGTGGCAGCGATAGAATTTTTCTTTATCGTCGTGTGGCACAGGTGGGCCCCACCGTTTGCCCGTGAAGTTCGCAAGGGCAGGTATGGCCGCGATAAAATAGATACCTTGGGAACACCGTGTGAACGCAGCCGGTTAGACGCGTGCACACCGGCGAACGAATATATACGCCCGCCCCTCCGTCTATATCCACGACCCAGTTTCTGCCGAGGAAACTATGTGGAAAACATTTTCCAGCGGACGCGCGCGCGCCACGTTTTGCCGCAGGACTGTACTGCGTGGGCGCGTTATGGTCGGCGCACATTACGAAGTACACTACCGCTCATAAGTATTAGGACCGCCTGGTCTGTACGAGGGGAACGTGATGTGTTTCGGAAAATTATACATACAGGACTGCGGCCATTTAAATTGATCCCCCCTGAATGTCTTCGATACCGTTCCTGATGCCGAAAATTGTTTCGAATAAACGTTGAGTGGTTTCGAGGGGGAAATAATTCTGGGCCCCAGAACCAGAGTGTATTAAGGTAGCTTCCGTGTTTTGTGTAGTATCTAGCTGGGGCTCCATATGGCGCTTTATACCTGTCATCAATTTTTAACAATTTAATTTGAATGATGAATATTTTATACTAATCCAAAATAGTTAAATGGTAAAGAACTTTACATATAAATGGTACAAAAAAAACATTTGTTTTTCTTGTTGTCTCCCGATGTAAACCACACATTTTGCTTTTACGTTACTGATACAAGACATATGGCAATGCCGCAGTATCAAAACATAATCACGTGTAATGTTTGCGTGATGAAAGCGTGGACCTTTTTACAGTTTAGAACTTTTTCTTTTTAAGTCAAAATGCCTTATAACCTAAGCAAAATTTGATGCTGGAAACACGTAATATGTCATTCCTTTAAAAAAAAGTGGTTAGGTTATAAAAAGGCTCTGGTGTCTTGAATTGTAGATGGGCATGTAAAGGACATTAAGGTCAAATTTGTCTTTTTAAACGGAATGATACACTTTTTAATGAATTAATCGATGCAACTTGTCATTCTATATAAAAAAAGGTGCGGATCTATTTATGTCAAAAAACCATTGGTTTAGGAGATATTTCAATATTATTTGTCGATATTATTAATATTGGACCATAAATCGGTAAACTTCTACAAACTAAATGCCAAAGTATGATAACATTTGACAACAGTTGACTTTGATAATTTTATATAACATTTTATTCTTGTACACTCTGTGTAACGAAATGTCACTTCGACGATGTGACTGAAATGTACGAAAATTCTGCGGCAGTCAACGTGTTAACTAACAAAGAAACGTTTTTTTTTCGTATGTTGCAAAAAAAAAAAAGTGCGTGCGTTTTGTAGTTCATATAGCCCTTATTAATAGTGAAAACCGTAGGTGCCGTTTTTAAAAAAAATGTTTGCAAATTTCTTCCCACCGATACATGGACAACTAAAAGCGACACAAAATTAATCTAAACTTTTTTTCGATACCTTTTGTAGTTTATGAATTGCAAAAAAGGAACGCTTCAAATAGAAATGGTGGTTTCTACCTTAAAGTCTAAAAGTAGCACCAACCAAGTACGGCAAAATTCTTTGGTTGGTCCCATAAACAATTGAGCAAAGTTACTGAAAAATCGACGTGCATCACTTCAAAAACACCCTTGCTAAGTCTACACTATATTGCAAAACAATGTTATAAACTAAAATGTTATGTAATTTTGCTGTACAACATGGTTTTATAACTTGTCACAAGATTACCCCTTTAGGGCAAGTCTGTAATAAGTTTGTATAACATTTCGCATCTCGCATCACACTTAATGGATAATGTACAACTTGCTATATAAGACGAAAAATGTTACGTAACATCATGTTACATAACATTTTTCTTTCTGTTTTTCTAACAAGTTTATAACTTTTCTACGTAACGTGTTACGCTATACATAGAACAACAGTGGGCAAACTGCGGCCCCCAAAGCTGTGCGCTCCCAAGAGAACATTGGATTTCATTGCCATTTTTCCTAAATTTTTATATTAATATTCTGTAGTCTTATAATATGTACAAATAGTACAATATTTTATGAAAAGTATTATACGTGGTTGTTATTTTCGAAGATCTTGCCTACCCCTGTTATATAATGTCAACGCAACTTTAGCGTAAGCCAAAGTAATACACCTCTAAACGATTCAATCTAAAGCTGCGTGTACACTACATAACATAACATGTTGTATAGCAAAGTTATAAAACCTGTTAGAAAAGCAGAAAGAAAAATGTTATATAACGTGAGTTACATAACATTTTTCGTGTTATATAGCAAGTTATATGTTATTCATCTAGTGTGACGTCATTATTAATAATGAGATACGAAATGTTATACAAACTTGTTACAGACTTGTCTGAAAGATATAGTCTTGTAACAAGTTATAAAAACATGTTGTATAGCAAGGTTATACAACAATTTGTTATGGTTTTATCAGGTATTAGCATGGTTTCAAGAGAGCTTTAACGTAATTATAGCAAAATTTTTGTCAACTCTTTTTTTTTCACGATTTTGTCACATTCAATTTTTTGCAAATACACCTATAATTTTGTTACGCCTATCTGTTAGAGGATTTCAAAACGAATTCGGTAAGTATCGTAACACAACATGTGTTAGGCGTAAACAAATTATAGGTGCATTTACAAAAAATTGAAGGTGACCTTGAAAAATCATGAAAAAAAGGTGACAAAAAATTTGCTATAATCACGTTAAAACTCTCTTGAAACCATGCTATACACGATAAAAACATTTTCGATCGGACTGTTAATAACAGAGTAATCTCTACTGATCACGATTCGTGGTTCACCCTGTATAGTGTAGACGTAGCTTAAGCAAACTCTGTCACAAGTCTAAGGCGCCAATGTCTCAGACGTCGATGCGACTCTGAATCTGTAAAAAAAAAAAAGGAAAAATACCACGTAACGACGAGTGCACGCTGTATTTCTCTTTTTTTTTTGGAGGCAGAAAACATCGCCGCTGCGTGTGGGTGTCCTGAGTTCTGCCATTACTACGTCGTGTCATAGGATCGGATAGCATTGCGTCGCAGCCGGCCAATAATCGTTCGGCGAAAAAATAATCGAAACGGAAAGGATTCACGCATCACGACGTATCTATTGGCGTGGTTCGCGCCGAAGGGGAGAAAAAAAAATTCCAAGCGGAATATCCGTCTGAGCGGAGTCTATTCAGTCGTTGCGACGCGGATCGTATTTCATTTCAATCGCCTAGCCGAAAGATTTCCTGATAAATCTGTTCATAACCATTTTTCTGTCATTCAATGACGTTCATTTCAAGTCAAGCAAAGTATTTTGCCGCACTTGGTTTGTGCTGCTTTTAGACTTTAAGAAGAAACCACCCTTTTTATCCGAAAGGTCCTTTTACTTTTTCCTCGTGAAGTACAAGATATCGAAGAAAAAGTTTAAATAAATTTCACATCGTCTTTTGTTCTCCATATGAGGCTAAAAGAAATATAGCAAAAAAAACAATTTTTCTACAAAAAGTTTTACAGAAATTTCGTTTTTTGTTCTCCATATGTATATTATTTTTTTTGCTAAATCATTTCCTACCGATATATGGAGTACAAAAGACGATATAAAATTTGTCTAACCTTTTTCTTCTTTCAATATTGTAAGATACTTCAAACATGACGGTTATCTATGCCTAATGAAAGAGTATGGTTTCATTCTAATAAATATTTATTTCTTGTGCTTTGAGTCAATCAGATTTTATTAATTCAATTAAACAATAAACAATGAATTATTTTCGTTTGGTGGCTAATATTAGTTCAATAAAATTCAATATTGAAAATTGTAATAACTGTGTTATGTTCATTGTTGATAAACTACGAGACACAACGTTACTTATAGATACCTGATAATAAGTTCACAGTACACGTAAGCGAAACCAACCATTTATTAGAGGAAAGTAGCCGAATCTGGAACACACATAGTATACCTAATATTAATAATTCTTTTTAAAAATCTGACAAATGAATATACATCAAACGGTTACAGGCTGTCTCACTCACTTACTATGGGGTTATTCCACGCGAAATCGGACACTTTTTGTATGATATGTTGTGGTCTGTCGCGATATATAAACTTATCTCGGCGGATTTTTGAAAATTTTTTAAATTGTTGATTTTACAGATGTTTGACATTTAGGTCTGAAGTTTACACTTCAATTAATTTTCGTACGGCCAATTTTAAAGTGTCTATATTTTTAAATATATGTCCATAAAGAGGACAAATAGGACTGTATCCTCATATTTTTCAAATTTTCAAATAGTTCCCCGGTATAAAAACAGGGCATTTATTCAAAACAATTGCAAAATAAATGGTTAAAAAAATTTTTTTTTAACTGAAATCATTTTTATATGGTACTTTTATGTCTCCACTGTAAGTACCCGCAAAGCTCATTTCGATCAGTTTGTTAGTTCAATAGTTATGATTTATTGAAGAAACGTTGACTCTAAATTTCAAACAGCTGTAAAATCAATTTTAAAACTTTTCATAAATCTTTCGAGCTACGTTTATGTATCGCTCAAGACTACAACATATCCAAATTTGAACAGAAATCAAAATGGTGCTCCAAAAAGTGTCCGATTTCGCGTGGAATGACCCTAAACGGCACACCGCACACATGACTCCGTCAGTCGAGCGAATGTTAGTGACGTGGCAGAGTCGTTTTGTTTTGCTGCTATTCAAAAACGTTTGACGGTGTGTAAATTTGGTGTATTTCTCGTATTTGTTATTATTTTACCATGCTTATTTGTTTTTTGTTTTTAATCCCTGTCGACATAGCTGTGACATTCAGTATTCGTGGAGCTGTGATTTTTCTAAAAAAAAAAAAAAAAAAAAAAAAAAAACCGTGTTTTTAACTTTGTAAAATTCCAAATATGGAATGTGACGAATGTGCTGATGCAGAGTTCGATATTGCGATACGTAATTCTGGCAAGTAACCGTTCTTTATTTAATTTTAAAAAATATAATTTTATAAGCAAAGTGCTTTAATCAATAAGAATAAAACTATTTTTTGTTTATTTTCCATGAAAATGTTGTACCTGATATCAGTGTTCCATATCTGAGTACCTATTCCATATTAGGTACAATTTATATTTTTTGAACGTTAGTTTTATTTTGAACCCAATAAGATACTTAATAAAAAAAAAAAAAGAAACTCCTACATTAGCCCTTGTTTTTATGAATTACTTTATGAAAAGTTATGTTCTTAAGGTCAGTTCATAACGACAGAAATATAAGACTGCTCTTTAATCGAGTGTAAATATATGTCCGATACGTAAGAATAAAAGTCTTTTATTTCTCCTGATTAATTTGGTAAAAATAACATTCGAAAAACAAAATGGTATTCCATACTCGGCTACTTTCCTCTGTAATAAATTCCCCCCGAGCAAATTTTGCCCGTACAAACGAACCCTGTATTAGTGCGTTCGTTCGACATTCAACCCGTCCCCATAATATTTAGCAACAGCCTATATAGCATATCTCGTCCGTTTTTAGCCCTATCGATCGAACGCCCACCGATCGCGCACAGATACACGGCGGTCGATTTATAAATAAATGGACCATGGAACGGCGTCGATTATAAACTTGAACTAGGGCACGGAAAATTATTATCGCGCTGGGACGCGTGCGTCGCTCGCGGCTCGTCCCGCGCGAACTTTGTAATTTATGCTGTAGCCGGTGACGAATCAAAAGCCCCGCTATTCATAACAATTGTGACACGTCGATCAGCCGCGGCCTCGGGCTCTATCACGCGTCGCCGGACTCTCTCAGAGTTCTCCTTCGTGAAACGATGTACAGGGTGTCGCAGAATTGGTGATTTTTGCATCGATCGCTGCGTACATTCTTGCCTTTTAAGATTATCTCCTACCGATATATTACCGAAATCCGAAATAAATACCGGAATTGTTTCAGTTTCTACAAGGGTAGAGCTTATATAGGGCGAAGGTACAACCGAAAATACTGGTATAATACCGCTGCGTACATTTTTGCCTTTTAAGGTTTTTTCTTACCGATATATGACCAAAAACCGAAATAAATACCGTAATTTTTTCGGTTTCTATAAGGGTAGGGCTTATACAGGGTGTAACAAAAATGATGTCCGACCCGGAAATGGGGCACTCGGGGGGTGAATTGGAACAAGTTTTTCCTTAGCAACAATGCAATCTGAAGCTTCGTTAAGGAGATATTAACGAAAACCCCCGACCAATCAGAGCGCGAGGTTACCAGCCGAGTTCCCGCGCTAGCGGTGGCTACGCGCTGCGACTGGTAGGCAGCGTTACCTTTACTTTGTTACACTTTTTGTGTCAGTAGAATAAAATTACCCCAAGAAAAGTAATTTTTTGATCACGCAGACTCGATTTACGCGGTTTTCTATCGCGTAAAAAGAACCACGTGGCACCTATGTATACTCAGCGTAAATCGAAGGACAGCCGCATGGATATACGCTTTTTGTGCGTAACTTACTATAATTGCAAATTTAACTATGAATAATTGTCACACTTCTAAAATTAAACACGTAAAAATATTATAAATATTTACAGGAAGTCTATTTTTTTGTAATAACGGTACACTTTTTTCCTCATTCATTACATCGAAACATAAATTTGGGTCTTCGGTGTTCAAGTTGTTAAGGAGGCGTTGGATTTCCTTTGAAATTAAATAATTAAATTCATTTGTTTATTGCGCAAAACGAACAAATACTCGACTGGCATTATCATATTACGAATAATCATAATAAGTAGAATCACTCCGTGAAAAAGTGCATACTCGTGACTCATATTGCTGCAGAGCGATTAATACAACGTTGCGTTTTCGAAAAAATTGAGCTTGAAGATTCGTCGAGTTCACATTTTTTTTATGCTTTCACTACGGGGATCGAATTGCATATCGAACGTTGATAATTAAATACTCCGAAGCATCAAACGCATTTTTCAGAACAAATTTTTCAACTAACTATCGTTAAATTCTTATTAATCTCCTAATTTCAAATTGTGGTGTTAAATGGAGTGTTTTGGAATGAATGGTACAACCAAGGAGAAAGGGATTGTATGTACAAAAATAAATCATAAATGTGGAATAAATTCTGACGTGCGAAGCTTCATTTGTATGAAAATCAAATTTGAAAAATCCTCAAGCACCAATTCTTTTGGACACGACTCTACCACGTACTGTTTATTAGTTATTATATCTGCTTGCAAAAAAATATTTGTAACTAGACTGCGGACGTTTATGCAAATACAAAACGTGTAAGTCAGAATGAAATAAAACGTTCAAGATGTTGATATTTATATCTTAGTTTTTGCTTATTGGGATTCTTAGCGTAGAAAATAAATTTCTTTTTAACTCTTGTTTTTGCGAATTAATCCATAAATCATAAATTTGCATAAACGTCCGCAGTTTAGTTATAACGATACGTTGTCACCTGTTTGCCGATGATTAAATTATTTTTCTAATCAACTATTTTTTTTTTAAATTAATGGAACGTAAATATGATTAATTTTTGCATCGATAAATATGAATAAAAGTAGCAGTAACTGTTTACGGAGGGAGATATGAACTGTACGATGCCGAATTACATCAATACAATACATTATGTACTTTAATCGTTAATTTAATCGAAAACGAAGCCTAATATAAGAAGATTTTATTATACAATTTTTAATTTCTTATTTCACATGGAATCATTTTCTTTGAGGTTCTGCGACCATTTTGGCGATACTCGACACTCTGTGGCATAACTATAAAACCACCTTAAAATTTTCAATCGTTATGTATTGTGGTTAAAATAAAAACCACTTGTTTCTACGGAATATGATTTATTCTTTTCTAGAGAAACATTATTTCTCAACACGATTTCAGACGTGGCATACTTCGTTCGTTTTTATTTAAACCACAATACATAAGACTTGAATATTTTAGGGTGGTTTTCTGGTTATGCCACGCAATGTATAATAATACATAATATAAGATACACCTATTCCCCGATTTACACGGAAGATCGATTCCTCAGAATACCGTGTAAATCGAAAAAAACCCCAAATTGCGCATAATTTAGTCAGCTATTTAATTAAATTCATTTATTTCCACCAAAAATAAAAATAAAATACAAATGAAAAACAAAAAATATCAGTCTATTCATGGAATAACAAATAGATAAAGCTGTATGTAATTCATTTTATAGAACCTAGAAATTCATAAAAAATTTGTCCAAAGATTTATTTACTATAATCACTATCATAGATTATTGACCTTTTCTTCCCAGTTATTGGGATTTCAGTTTCATCACTCGTTAGTATTTGAGACGATTCTGGTTCGATGGCTGATGAATTAGTGACAATTTCAGAAAAATCGTATAAAAAAGTGCCATACAAATCGGGGGGTAGGTGTACTCTATTATATGAATTTAGTATTGTATGAATAAAAGTGTCATTTTTATTGACACAATACTAAATGTATATAATAGATTTTTTTTAAATCGAACTCTATAATGTGTTCTTATTTTTAAGCCTGCGGAGATTCATTAAAATCTCTTTAAATAATCGCCTCGCGGATCTTCTATGTAACGATAAAGTCGATGCCTTCACCGTTTAATTCCACGAGCGCGCGCGCACATACACACGTAATTTGTACCTTTCCAGAGGCGAAACTCGTAGGCGGTGTTCGAGGACGCGGAGGTGACAGGGGTTTCGATTACGTAACGTCGAAGATGCCAAGTAAACCGAGAAGGAAAGAGGAACGGCTTCTTCCTCGGCTCGAATGGTCGTTGGCATCCGACGCGCTACCCAGCGATCTTTGAACGAAAAGCTTGTTCCACGTTAGGCCACGTTCTCACGTGTTCGACGGGAACTCCGGAGCACGCTGGTAACAATATCGTGTGTATGTGGTCCGATTTTCAAGAATTGTCCCGATTGTGTCTCATAACTTACTCTAGTGGCAGTGAAATTTCATATTTATTATTTAGTTCGTGTTTTTTCTTTATTTAATTAACCTATTATGGTGCAAGATTTAAAAAACATTAAGCCTTCAAAAGATGTGTAGTTTTTACGTACATGGAAACACAGTTTTATCTGTATGTTATATTTTGAATTCATTTTGATGCTATTTGTCGCCCATTTTTCATTAGTTTATATTTATTATTCAGTTCCTGGTTTTTTTTTTTTTTTAATTAACCTATTATGGAGCCAGATGTGAAAAACATTAAGCCCTCAAGAGATGTGTAGTTTTTACGTACATGGAAACACAGTTTTATCTGTATGCTATATTTTGAATTCATTTTGATGCTCTTTTGTCGCCCATTTTTCATTAGTTTATATTTATTATTTAATTCGTGGTTTTTTTTTATTTAATTAACCTATTATGGAGCCAGATGTGAATAACATTAAGCCCTCAAGAGATGTGTTGTTTTTACGTACATGGAAACACAGTTTTATCTGTAAGCAATATTTTCAATTCATTTTGGTGCTACTTGTCGCACCCTTTTCATTAGTTTATATTTATTATTTAATTCGTGTTTTTTTTTATTTAATTAATCTATTATGGAGCCAGATTTGAAAAACATTAAGCCCTTAAAAAATGTGGATTTTCGTAGTAATTTAAAAATAATTTAAAATTGTAATACCTAACCTTTTTTAATTTAGGTATTATAAAAGTAAAGTAATTATGTAAATTACCTTAATCTATAATTATAATATATCATGCACATTAACCTTATCTGTATCCAAATCAGTTTAGCATCGCCGAGAGGAAAATTTACGATATTGATAGAAATGAATTTCTCAGATCGGAAATTACACGAGCGGTTCGACGTGGCGAAATTATTTTTTGATAAAAGATTACCTCTTTATTGCGACAGTGCAATTTTTCCTCCTTTACGGCTTCCGGCCGTCGTAGTTCTTTCCGCGTGTTCAAGATTATATTTAATAAGTCACCATATCGTTCGTCATTGCTCCCTATAAAAGGATCCCAGCCTGTTACACCGATGAAACGCGGGTATTAAATCGGTCTTCAAGGCCCAATTTACCGAGAATAATAGAGGCGTGTCCAAGTCCTTTTACGATTACACTTCGAGTTTAATCGATCGGAATCATTTCCATGGACCTCCTCGGTTACTTTTATTTCGAACACAATCAAATTTTAATTATTCGCCGCGTGCTCTGTGTGAAATATTGAAAGTTTCTTGTTTTACTCCGCTCTTTTTAGAGCGTTCTATAGTACCGGAAAATTATGGCAGTTGAACGAATAATCTCTGCGTATTTCCTATACTTGTTTGATTTTAATCTATAAAGGGGGGATGAATGAAACTAGGTATTTTAAATAAACAAACCTAGATAAACATACCTTGATATAGTCGATAAACGGACCTAGATATTTTAGATAAACGAAACTAGATATTTTAGATAAGCGTACCTAGATAATTTATAGAGAAGAAGGAGGTAATGCGGGACCCCTTTTTGTTTTTAGGCGATTTTTCAAAAACCAGTGAACTGATTAATTTAATTACTACTTGAATCTAATCCTCTTCCATTCCTCTTTTATATCCAAGGACTCAACATAAAAGGAAAGGAGTTTTAATTAGAGAATTTATCTTTATTTCAAAAATCAATTTTACTACTTTTGTGTATTATTGCTACATAGTTCATCACCAATATTTTCTGCCACATATACAAATGGTGTTTCGAAAAAGATTCAAATCGCATAGGTACACTTCATATTGGAAAAATAATAAAGTTCTGACGCGTTATTATGGGACAAGAGGTTAAAATAGTAAACAGCTGGTTGTCTTGTATAAATATTTACCTCGATCAGATATCCCGCCGATTTCTATAAGATCTTATCCCGACCTGGATCACAATAAGCATGTGCTGCAACCTGTAACCAGACACGAAATCCAAGATGACATTCAATTCTGAACGGGTTACACTGGTAACCAGATATTCCAGTACCCTGATCTTTGTATAAGACACGTGAACAGAGTGCGTATGATTGGTTCGTCGGTACAGAACAACATATTATTATCTAATAGCGTAACATGTCCAATAGTATAGATTCGATCGATGTGGCAATATGTTTTTGTTAAAGGTGATCACAGAGACCGAATTCTAATTGATTGGTAGATATTTTATTTTCATACAATAATTACGAAAACTAACCATAATTCAGAAAGTTTATTTAATAATCGAGTTTGTTGTAATAATTTTGTAAACATTATTTGAATAACAATTATCTAAGTTCTTTTTGTATTAAGCGGTTCGACCACCTTGATGTGTTAAAAAAATATTGTATTTTTGGAAAATTTATTTCTACAAGGCAAAAACACTTATCCCGATCGAAATTTTTCACTAAAGGCAGACATGTATAAATACTATACACTATTTTTTTTCAATTTTTCTTTAAAAATAAATATTGTTGACGGTGTATATAATCTCGATAAAGAGGTTTCTGAAACAAAATTTGAGAAATAAAATATTCAATAAATTTAAGTTGTCTTATCGTCCAATGTAGGATTTTTTCGGTATTTTAGTTTTTACCTGACTTCTGTGTAAATGAAGGGCCATTTCGTTATCTTTCAACCATACAAATTTCAACCTTAAGCTATATGCTCGCTATATTGGTATTCGTTTCCACGTGGCGAAAATTTACATAGAGTTGCGAATTAGTCCTCGCAGAAAAAATGGACGACGAAGCGTTAGAAAAGAGAAATCTTTAATATTCTCCTGAGTTTGGCCAGTCATATTCATCTTCAGTCGAATAATCGACTTTCACTAATGCTCGGCCCTCAAAATGACGTAACGATAGGAATCGTGTGTTACATAAAAATGTTGACATATCGAAATACTAATTTCACGTTTGCTACTATGACAGTCCAAACGATTTTCGTGTCGAAAAAGTCTGGCGAAATTGTAAAACCTTGTCTTTGATAATTACCGCTATCTCATTTTGAGAATTTTAGAGCTGACCGAACGAAATTACTAATTAAACAGTGATAAGATATTATTTATCGTTGTATATATTCATAATAATAGAAAAAATATGTGACAAACAAGTGGAAGAAATTCTTTCTGCGTGAGTCTGTTACTTTTTATAAAATAACGAATCTAGAAACGAGATATCTGATGTTTGTCAAGTGTAATGATATAAATCGAAAGGACGCCATTTCGATACACATATCACTTTCAAACGAGATATCGAAATTTTTAGTTCGGTTAAGAAATCGAGTTCATTAATTTTGTATAATCCATTAAAACTTTGAGAGCTTTATTATTCCGCTATCTTGATTTTTATGATACTTAAATTTTAAATAATTTGAACGATTATGATTGTACTAAAATATTACGACGTCATATTTGTCACAAAAAGTGCCATACTTTTTATTCAAAGTCTTCGTTCTACTGATTATTTTATGGTCATTCATTCTGGATTCCCAAAAAATAACACTCACAATTTATACAACAACGTAATATTTGACTTAATCATTGGAATTTTCCAGTAAACAATCATTTTCAAGGATTTTATTTTTTACCAATTTTTCGCTTTACACTTTACTTTTAATTTCGTTGAAATCTAAATTACCGTATATTAACAAATGCATGTGACGTTTTTAAAGAAAAAACAGTGCAGTAGGTAAACTAATAAAAACAGTAACCAATTCCGATTCATTTACTCTTGAATATATTGATAAAATGTATATATATATATATATTTTTATAAATATACATTTTTATTAGATACAGAGAATAAACTACATGCATGGTGACATTAATACTGTCATTTCGATTTTATTACATTTTGTTAGACATTTTGAGTTTTTCTGTTATGCGTTGAAAACTATATGGTGGCCAAAAATAATTTTATTGAAACGACGTTGTTTTTAAAATTTCTATTATACCTTACTGTTCCTCAAATCTTTCGAAATAGTACATTTTTTGTATTATTGTATATCATTAAATATCAATACGCTCAAAAGAATTAGAGGATTGCAATAATAGTTGCTCTTGTTGCATCAACAAATTTTAATATTTATTTATTCCAATTTATGTAATAACTTGACGTAGGTATTGCTCAAAAGAGTTAGGGGATCGCGATAGTGGTGTTATGCCAAAGTTATGCATACTCCTGTTATGCCAACAAATTTTAATATTCATTTATTTGAATTTATGTAACAAATTGACGTCTTTTCTGTACGGTAGTAACACCTATTTCGGTTTTTATACAACATAAACTGTCCAAACCGTACGCTATATAATTCCATTTATGAACTTCACTTTTTATAATTTTCTTAATTTCAACATTTTTAATTTCTTAGTTCTTATCTATTTTACCTAATTTAATATTAACCTTCCATCCTAAATAATTAATTCTGTAACATTTGTGCTTTGACACATTCAAATCAAATTTAAAACGCCAATGTCTGCAATATTAACGACATTCTCTGTTTTTTTGTTTAATGAAGTTAGTCTGTTTGACTTTTGAAATTTTCACATAGTCCATTAATTATTTTGAATATTAATTTGTTTAAGTGTATCTACACCTTTACTTAACAACTGTATTTGTTCCGACATTCGAATCTGTTTACAAAAACTTCCGAGTTCCTATGAAAGTTCAAACTGTTGCGGTACTTTTGAAATATTCGAACGTCTGTCGTAAGAGTTCGGACTTTTGCGTGCTTCCGTGTCTTGGAAGCTGCCCATATAAATATTCTCGCTTTCGTTTAGAGCCCGACCTTTCCAGCAACGGAGTCTCGGGGCGCATTGTAAACACGCAGGGATGTTGTTGATTCCTGACTCTCAGGCCTCAGTGTTACGCAGGAGTTGAAACTTTCGCGAAATGATTGAACATGTCCAAGTGTTCGACGGTGGTCAATGGTTCAACTTTGTCCAAGGACTTGAATAGATTCAAGTGTTAGTTCATTTCAATTATTTCGATTTCGTTGAAGTGTTTAACCATTTCTGACATTTCGAATATATTCAAGTGTTGAACCATTTCTGACATTTCGAATATATTCAAGTGTTGAACCATTTCCAAGATTTCGAATATGTTCAAGTGTTCAACCATTTCTAAGTTTTCGAATATGTTCAAGTGTTTGAGTATTTATAAGATTTCGAATACGTTCACGGATTCCAGTAATTCCAAGATTTCGAATACGTTCACGGATTCCAGTAATTCCAAGATTTCGAATACGTTCACGGATTCCAGTAATTCCAAGATTTCGAATACGTTCAAGGATTCGAGTATTCCCAACATTTCGAATATGTTCACGGGTTCGCGTATTCCCGAGATTTCGAATACGTTCAAGGATTCGAGTATTCCCAACATTTCGAATATGTTCACGGGTTCGCGTATTCCCGAGATTTCGAATTCGTTCAAGTGTTCGAGAATTTCCGAGATTTCCAATAAGTTCGAGGGTTCGAGTATTCCCAACATTTCGAATATGTTCAAGGGTTCGCGTATTCCCGAGATTTCGAATTCGTTCAAGTGTTCGAGAATTTCCATGATTTCCAATAAGTTCAAGGGTTCGAGTACTCCCAACATTTCGAATATGTTCAAGGGTTCAAGTACTTCCGAGATTTCGAATTCGTTCAAGTGTTCGAGAATTTTCAAAATTTCGAAAACGTTCAAGTGTTGAATCATTTCCAAGTGTTCATTCATTTTAAAGTGTTCAAATACGTTCAAATATTCGACCTTTTGCAAGTGTTCCAACTACGAACATAGAAAACTAAAATCAGCTTCCTGTTAAAAGCATAGACATATGTAGATATTTGTCGATTTTCATTCCAACCAATACCACGTGACAAAGGTTTTCTTTATCCAAAGTTAGTATTAGACCGTGGATGTCTATGCAAATTCAGGATCTTGTAAACTAGTTCACGACAACAGGATTTAATTAGAATCACCTCTGTGAATGATTTTACTATATAACGTAGAAAACTGAGTCCACATTGAACCCTATTGAAGTTAATGTTCCATTATGTTTAATAAATGCATAAAATTCATGGTTAACACGTTGCGGACATATCACGAGACTTCTCATGTTTCTTATTCCCATGCTTGAGACGGACCTTCACGTTTCTCGTGTTTACATACGTTTTAAATACCTGGTCCTTGGGTATAATCAGCTAAAAAAGCGATTGATCTGCAATATACAATTAATATTAATTTGGTGATATAAATAAACAGCCATTTAAATACGTTAAGGTTACTGTTGCATTTACAATAATAGTAAAATATGTAAAATTTCTTCAGTATTTGTCCTGTCATGATAAAAATCGTACTTGACAGAAAAATAAATTTTGAACATCATTTGACAGTGATGTACAAATTTGTTCCCTGAAGGCTGTCAGATTCATTTGACCGAACTACGAATATTGCTTTGAAATTAAGGAGAATTTATCGGAAAAAGACGATAAAAATAAATATATTGAGGTTAAATAGATAGGAATTGCAATTTTACACAAGGTCTCAACTCTACAGTAACTGCAACATTTCACAAACATGAATAGAGTTCAACCATTTATCTTCTTTCAACTGAATAAATTTACTGGTATATATTCCTACGATCACATGAATCAGTTCGAAATCTAAGCAGTTCCATTCAAGTCCACTCCCAAAGACAGAACTTCCAAGAAAACCGTTCGCCAGTCGGTTCGCATGAAGGCTGTTGGCCAGTCGCTACAGTTCTGATTTTACGAGTGCTCGTAAACGCCGCGATCTACATAGTTCACGCGCGTCATGTGTGTTCCACGCTTAGCCGATTGAAAATGCCGGAAAAATTGCATAAGTACAAGGTCTGATAAATAAGTTCGAGGACTTTATGGATAATTTATTTACTATTAATTTTAACAATAATTCTATAGGATCATCATGAAGAATTTTAAAGTGTCCATATTTTTGAACATATTATATGTCCATAAACAGGGAAAACAGAGCTATATCCTCATTTTTTGTCAAACGTTTAAATAGTTCCCCGGTATAAAAACAGGGCATTTATTTAAAACAATTGCAAAATAGACGGATAAACAATATTTTTTGTTAACTGAAATCATTTTTATTTGCTACTCTTATGTCTCCACTGTAAGTACCCGCAAAGCTCATTTCGATCAGTTTGTTAGTTCAATAGTTATTATTTATTGAAAAAAGGTTGACCCTAAATTTCAAACAGCTGTAAAATCAACAATTTCGTAAATTTTCAAAAATCCTTGGTGATACGTTTATATATCACTAAAGACTACAACATATCCAAATTTGAACAAAATCCAAAATGGTGCTCCAAAATGTGTCCGATTTCGCGTGGAATGACCCAGGGCCGTTGCTCGCGGAGGTGCAAAAGGTGCTTTCGCACCTGGGCGCCCAAACCCGGGGGCGGCCGCAGATCGTTTATTATATGTCTAATTTTGGGTAGTAAAAATAATAATCAAGATTTTTCTTATGATTATAAAAATTTAAGTTACTTTTATATGCAATTTTGGTAACACTACTCGTCAACCAGAATGAACTATATTTATGGACAGTCCACTATAGCATAAAATATTTAAACCATATTTATTCGATTAAGTTCGTGTAGGTAATTAATGGTCGCTATTTATCAACAATAACATTAGTTTTGTACTTATACGTGGAATAAAATATTAATTTTAAATAAAACCATCTTTTTTATAGATCTTTGTTTCATTTTATGAAAATAAAAATTAACAAATACAATGACATTTATGTACATACGAGATTTACTATTCGTTCTTTGTTTACATTTGAAGTAGTGAGCATATCCTCGAATACGTTCATAATGAAAGTAATAGAATGAAAACAGTGAAATATCTCAGCAACGGTAAGTTTTAGACAAATGCACCTTAGTACTTTTATACTCAGAATACGCCAATCTATCGAAATCGAGCGTAAACAATTGGACATTCCATTTAAAAAAACAAAGGTGACCTCTAGATTTTCTCTACGCCTCCACTTGCAAGAATACCATTTATACCATATTATGTAGTTTCTTAAACCCTAAAAGTTCTGTAAGTAACATTTTCTCGTACTGTTTGAAATAACCAAGATATTTAAGTGGACAGAGTTCGTGTTACACACTGTATAATAAAATGTGTAATGATCTGAAGCACTCGTAAAATTTCAATAATTGTTAAATAAGAAATCTGAAGTGCTTTGGTAGTGTCCAGTTGTTTGAGCCATCGCGATGGGTGGCGGGTTTCGTGCCGTTTCCGGAACCTTGCACGGTGTTCCTGTTTAATGATGATCTATTTTGGTGCGATCGCATTCGGAACTCCGTTTTCGCCCCGTGCCCCCGCCGTCAGTCAACAGGAAGCAATAGAATTTAATTTTCTACGGAGCACGTTTCCTCCTCCCCGGGCGCGGTTCGATTAAAAATACTCGGTACTCGTGAGCGGAAAGTTGAACGACTGATTCTCTCCTCCAGCCCTTGCCCCCGTTAATCACGATTACAGGTTGCGCGTGATCGAACAATTCCGTGCGGCCTTTCGATATCTTTCTGCTTGTCCAGGGTGACAATTTTAATTTTTTCGTCGCGATTGGAAGAGTGTTCGATGCCAGAGACAATTTTAGTTGAATCGGGCATGGTGAGTGGCAACATTACTAGATTACGGATGTTTATTGCACGTACAGATCTGGACTCCAGAGCCAGAGTGTATTAAGAAGGACTGTTACGTATATTCGAGTACTATATTCGAATATTTCGAAGTGTTCCAAGTGATCGAATTTTAGATTATACTGAATAGGAATCCGAACATAATATATTCTTTCACACTTTATCGTGAAATTCTTTTCACATTGGCCCTTATAATTATTTGTTGTTCAATCGTTAAATTTAAATCTTCATCAGAAAATTTCTGTTATTCGAATACTCCGGACTATTCATACTATTCGAATTATTCGAATTATTCGAATTATTCGAATTATTCGAATTATTCGAATTATTCGAAGTATTTGAATTATTCGAATACTGCGTACTATTCATAATGTTCCATGTATTCGAAGTAGCAATGGTGCAGAAATACTTAAAGGCTTCTAACGATATTGGGTCGCGTGAAAAGATTAATGGATCGGTGTTTTACGATTTTCTCGATTAATAAATCTCTCCTTAACCTTAAAGTTGCGTCCGTATAAACTTTGAATCATTCCTTGACCTTAAAGTCGATCTGTTCGCAGGTTCCCTACGTGAAATATCAATTCTTCCTGTGTTATAATAAGATTAATATGCCACAATGGGGAGTATATTCAATCAGTTTTATGATTGAATTTATTGCGCGCAGTTGATACGACCGGCTTATAATTTAATGACGCAGTGTCGATCTATTGTCGGACACAAAAATTGCATTAGTTTATGGGTGACAGTTTTTTTTCACTGTGATTAGTTTTATAATATGTTATTTCTTTAATATTACTTCATTTATTTATACGTATTCTATTTAGGATGGACCTTCCGGTTTGAAACATAGATATCGAAGGAAAACAATTTTATTTTATTATATTTAATAAATTTTTTATTATATTTATTTTTTAATATTTTTTATTTGTTAGTTGAAATGTTTTCCTGTATTTTCTACATTTGCACAATGTTAAATCATTTCATAATGAAGCTATTCATTTTACTTTGTGTTTATTGATGTTTCCTTCTAGACTGTGCTGCCAGCTATAAATCACCTCATACATTTCTAGCAGTATACGTCTTATATTGTTGACTTTCCACCTACATTATGTTAGAGGGCACAATAAACGGTATCAAGATAAAATGGTCTAAACTGGTAGAACACTTAAAGGGGTTAGGAATTTTGTACATTCAATACAAATGTCGTGAATAATGGGAACTAACATGCTTAGCCATTTATGTTTAGGTAAAGTAAATTAAAATTGACATTGAAAAACTCAACTACAGTCGACTTTGATAAATTGAACCAATTATAGTAAAAAATATTTTCTGGAATACAATATTCTTGGGAAGCTATTTATCTTATATTTACAACGTTCGATATAAAGAGTATTGCGCAACTAAAATTACGTAAGTTAATTACATAACAATTATAATAACATGGAAAATCTAACTGATTACAATAATTTGCGTATCAGAACGTTAAAATTAGAAAATTCCAGAAGTTTCCAATAATTTTTTTCTAAATTACTGATTAAAGTCAGAATTTCCTACCCAACAGAATTCTATATCGATTCATTAATTTTATGCATTTGCGTCACGCACAAACATGCAAAACATACCAAAACTAAAACAACGATAAAGATTAATACGTTTTTTTACTGCATTCTATATATGTTAAATCTTTAATTAACGGAATAAATCTTTGCTAGATTCGAATTCTGACCAAAACATCGTACGGAAATCAGAATTTGCATAAACATCCATAGCCTATCGATAAACACCACGCCATGAATTCAGAATTCCTCGAAGAAACCAGAAACGAAACCATAGTCCACCTTAAACATGTGGATTTAGTTAAAGAATAAAGAAAACAACATAGTTCGCATTTGAAAAGAGAATTTTAGTTTAAATTGTTGAGATCTAAATTCGTGTTTTTTTTTTTCAAAAAAAATTGAAAATTCATTCTCTGTACATATAAGACTTATTGTTCGTGAATATGCATAAATGGTAACGAACGGTGTAACATTAGAATAAAATAAATTTCTAGTCGAATAATAGTAAAAAGGAATTGCGACCTAACGGGAATTTCTGGACAGGTGCACATCAGGTGCAAAACATTCACAGTCCAAAAACCATATTTTACATCTATTTCGACGCTGACTTTCAGGAATCCCAGAAACAATACATACACCAAGCCCCACTTCTTCCATCTCATACTACCACTTCTTCCACAACTTACACCAACCAAAATCCTTCATTTTCCACCAATCACAACTCGATCCATTGCAACAAGCGACTACGCATACAACCACCAGACAGAGGACGTTCAACCATCAAATATAACACATCGATCAGTCAGAGAAAACATACGTATTACACACATACACGTACATCAGATTCCGTTACGTTTATATTAAAATTCAAGTGTGTTACAAAGTAGTGTTAATTTATTAAAAATCATACCAGAGCAGTGGCAAATCGCGAGCTTATTGCGAGTACACCGTGTCAGGAATTCTGCCAAAATTTGATTTTACACCATTCCAATTTAGGTTAGGGGGTAAAGAAAATTTTCGTCTCTAAAGTAAATATCGACCACTAGGCTTTCGCGATTTTATTTGTAACATTGGTAATATATGAAATTGCAAATTGAAATTGCAGTGCATGATTTGCGATGTGACTTTGGAAATATGTGAAATTTAAAATATGTGAAATTTAAAATATGCGAAATTGAAAATTGGGAAATTGAAGATATGGGAAAATGAAGATATGAGGAATTGAGAATTGGGAAATTGAAGATATGGGAAATTGAGAATTGGGAGATTGAAGATATGGGAAATTGAAGATACGTGAAATTGGAAATTTGTAAAACATGTGACGATTCTTCAATTAGAAATATGTGACTTACGTCGATCTACCGTTTGTACGCAGAACTAGCCCATAGGAAATGGCAGATTTCTTGGATAGAAAGCGAAACCCAGTCAGTCATGTTCCACATATGCGGACAGGCGACGCTTTTGCTAATTAAATTTCGCTGCACACGATGAATTCCCGCCCGGTACCGTCCGTGGCAATTTTTAATTCGTGGAGTTCGACTGTGTTGACGTGAAAGTTCAACGTGGGTCCGGCTCATTCCTAGTTCGACGACCTCGATCAAAAGAAACCGGCTGCGTAGGCTTGTCCTCCTCTTACCTCCTCCACTACCTCCCTTGTTGTATCTGTCTACGCTCACTTAATGAGCAGGGAAAAGTCTGGCATGACAAAAATTGTTCGATTCGGTTCCGTTTCCTTTGGTCACGCCACTGTTTCAACCATTTAGCAGAGTATTCCATGATAATTGGAATAGTTTTTGTCTTCGTGATTTCAACTAGAGCAGAACCTCTTATATCCGTACGTTCTGTTATCCAAACGTTCTACATACTATCCAGACGTTTTACATACTATCCGAACGTTCTGTTATTCAGGGGTTCTACTATCCGAACGTTCTACATACTATCCGAATGTACTGTTATCCGCGGGTTCTACTAAACGAACGTTCTGTTTTCCAAAGGTTCTACTGTCCGAATGTACTGTTATCCGCGGGTTCTACTAACCGAACGTTCTGTTTTCCAAAGGTTCTACTGTCCGAATGTTCTGTTATCCAAAGGTCCTACTATTCGAATGTTTTATTATCCAAAGGTTCTACCATCCGAACGTTCTGTTATCCACGGGTTCTACTATCCGAACGTACTGTTATCCACGGGTTCTACTATCCAAACCAAAGGTTCTACTGTCCGAATGTTCTGTTATTCAAAGATTCTAATGTCCAAATGTTCTGTTATCCAAACGTTCTACTGTCCGAATGTTCTGTCATCGAAAGGTCCTACTATTCGAATGTTCTGTTATCCAAAGGTTCTACCATCCGAACGTTCTGTTATCCAGGGGTTATACTATCCGAACGTTCTATTATCCAGAAGTTCTACCATCCGAACGTTCTGTTATCCAAAAGTTCTACCATCCGAACGTTGTGTTATACAGAGGTTCTACCATCCGAACGTTGTGTTATCCAGAAGTTCTACCATCCGAACGTTCTGTTATCCAAAAGTTCTACCATCCGAATGTTCTGTTATCCAAAAGTTCTACCATCCGAAAATTCTGTTACCCGAAAAGAGTATCTTCTAGCAACAGATATATTCTTGCTTGCATAGAACGTATATTTTCTTCAGTTTCTATCGAATTCTACGCCAATTACTTACGTTGAAGGATTTCAACGTAAAAGTTCAACGTTTAAAGCTCAGGATGACGCCCTTAGATACTGCTGCTTTTCACTATCTGTTGTTCGAATAAAATCCTGACCAACTCGGCTTAAATATAGTTCATACATTGTTTAACACAATTTATTGTACAGTTTAGGGCAAGTCTTCAAATTCCGTGGCGACTAAGTGTCCAATAAGTCCAAATAGTTCCAAATAAGTTTGGAACACTCTGTACATTACTACTATCTAAAATATTACCAATTTCTCCACTTTTCGAGTGACTACGTAAATAAACCCTTTGCACTCGACTGTCCCCTTTGAAGGGACAAAATGTATAGAAAATTAGAAATGCCGAGTGCAAAGGGTTAAGCGTAAAGATCGTCACGTCTCTACGGGCATAAGGTTTCATCGGGAAATTCTCAAGGCGAACGCTCTGAACCGACCATCCTGCGAGATGGAGAACCGTAGCCGGATAAACGTGTGGTGAAATCGTTGGAAGGTTCGCGAGGAGAGAGAAGGGAGCCCTGGAAAAAGGCCGGCTCACGGTGTGAACTGCGTCCTCGTCGAGAGAGGCTGCCGTCGTCGTTTGCACCGATGCACACACGCGTCCAGTGGCGCAACTCCTTCGTTGCCACCGCGTGTGTCCCCCGCAAAAACTCGCGAATTCTTCAGCGACGCGTATTGCTGAAACGTGCAAGAAACTGAGCGCGCCGTCTCGCGGACAGTAATTCTTCTTCCCACCTTGGTAGACGAGATCTTTTGTGGCTTGGATTGCTTTCGTTCAGGGCGAAAATAACGCACAATTTGCTCGAGTTGAATCTCGAGACCAAAATGGCCGCGAGTACCACATAGTGGCAGTTGATCGAAAACAAAATGGCCGCGATTGCACACGTTGAAATTACGGCTGTTACGAATATTCGAATAACTCGAATATTCGGAATGACCGAATTTTGAATTGTACTGAATAGGAATCTGAATATTATGTACTTTTTCACACTTTATCGTGAAAATCTTTTCACATGGAACTTCACAATTTTTTGTTTTTCAAAGTCGTACTATTGGAATTATACGAAGTCTTCGAATAAATTACCTGTATTGGAATTTATTCTAGTAAATCACTCGTATTTAAAATTGTACGAATAAAGTATTCGAATAGTTCGAATATCTTAATACTCACAACACTAGTTGAAATCAAAAACAAAAATGGTAACGAAGGAGGACCGTGGAATCGTGAAAATAAAAACGAGAATGCATGTCAGAATGGTAGTAGTTCTTAAATTAGTCATAAATAATTGAATTTGATAGCATATTGCTACTTTGGAAGAAAAAAAGAGACTTTGGATGTGATTTATTTTTAAATCAGTGATATTTGACATAAAATTTTAAGACATTTTCTGTAAACTGATACTTTTTAAGTTGTGCCGGTTTTCTTCCAAAGTAACGATATATCCCCAGCAAATATTGTAAAAATTACCTTAGGATGTATTGTCCTATCATTCTCGAAAGGGTTACAAATGACAATAATAGTATTAAAAAATATTTATAGTATCGTTTTCAATGTTTTTCAAAATGTTATAGAAAAAACGTGAGTGAGAAAAAATCGATACCTGCATAAATCGATTTATTTCAGAAGTAGCTGGAAACGTAATACTGAAACGTATAGGAAACGTTTCGCTACGACCAGCAGATGCAACGCACTTTCTAGTCAATGTGTAACCATTTTCCACTTAGTCTACGTTCAGAAAATTTATGAGAAACGCAAAAATAATATTATGACAGAATGCCTTGATTATAATTTATTATTCGAATATGCTTAATGCAATATAAAAAAAATAAAACATTCAAGTAATTAGCTTTTTGAAGTTCTCTCATTATACATCTACGTCTAAAAGTTTTTTAATATATCTGTCCATACTATAAAAAGACATTTTATTTGAGAAACTTTAACCGTCTAGTACCGAACTGGAGTCTCAGAGTCTCCGTTGATTCTATTTTTATCATTCTTCTCTTTTCTGTAGTTTCATCACTTTAAGGTAAATCTACCCAATTAGTACAATGCACCTGTTACTCTGTAATATCTATTAAGAAAATGTGTAACTAAAATGAAGCAGTGAAAAGAATTATCAAGAATCGTGTATACATAACCTAAAACTTCGGGATTCCCGCAGACTCTCCTCTCAACTTTACATCTCAAATATACTACTAGAGGGTTAAAAACCAACAAAATCTAGTTTACGCTAGGACACACATCTAATAGTACCTGAAATCACATATTGCGAACGGTAACTATCCAACTCCATGAAACAGAAAGTAAAGAAATGCCTCTAAAATTATGTACAGATTTAAATATGCTATTATTATTTATTATATCGGCTTGTATCATTTCTCGATCATCCCTTGTAAAATAATTCATTCTTACCGGTTGAGTTATACAATGGACTCTTACGATATTGCCGCGTGGCCTATTGCCACACAAGGCACTTTCCCTGCACACGTACTTTCACGCACAAAAATTCGCTCTCCCACCACACTGCGTACGCCATCGCCACAAAGAGGGCTCTCGACGCATTAGTGTTTCCGAGAATTTTACTCTCCTACAGCCCCGGCCGCGGCAATATCGTAATCGCTCTTATATGACCGACGCTATCATAGCGTAACTAGAATGACTGGCGTAACAACAACAGCATTTCGAACGGCGGCGGAATTTAATTACGCCGTTGAGGGAATTTTTTTTCGCGGTTGTTACGCGGCGCGCGCGCGCGCGAACTTAATTTCGAAACTCTGCGAAACTAACTATCCGCGCTCCTTGGAACACACGGGGGAAAACGTGGAGAACGGCAATTAAAACGTAAATGTATAACAGCTGGAATCTCTCTCCGGTGAATGTAACCCGAAGTTAAGGCACGACACCTGTACGGATAGGCTAAACAACATGATTCCAAGTCAGTCAGGGAGAACCGGGCGGGATTCACCGGCGACGGCTCTGCGTGACGTCAATACAGAAGCGTCTTTGCAGATTGCAACGTGTATCGCATACTTCGTTTATACCTTGTTTCATTCAAACCGATTCGAACCAGGGCTGGGACTATTCGAATAATTTAGTATTCGAATACTACGAATAAACTTCAAATACTTATTTCAATATTCGAATACTCGAGTATTCGAATACCAGTTATTCGAATATTACGAATAAAGTTCGAATACTTACTTCCATATTCGAATTCTTACTTGAATAATCGAATACTTACTTCCATATTCGAAGACTTACTTGAATAATCAAATACTTATTTCCATATTCGAATACTTGAATATTATTTTATTCTATTCTAATACTATTCTAAAACTTGACTATTCGAATATGTTGTACAGTAATCAAGTATGTATTTAGATATTCATAGTACGCATTTGGAATGGTATGATGTGAATTATAAAATCAAGTTCTTTAAGTTTATTGTTGTTTTTAAATTTTATTGTCATTTAAGACATTCCACAATATTTACCTCTTTTTAGTTTTAGCTTACAGTAGTGAAATGAATTTAAAACAATATTGTCTTTAATCACTTACTCCACCACATACCCCTGACTCAAACGCACTACGGAATTGTTCACACTTCACACTCTCTTGCCGTTTTCGTTAAAACTTATATCCTCTTAATTTTTATTTTTATAAAAATAAAGCAGACGAAATTGAATTACAGGAAACAATGTGGTTAATCATTTTAGCTAAGAAAATAATTATATATAATATGATATAAAATTTGTTTATTTTGTACTATACATACTTTATCTCTATTCGAATACTTAAATATTCGAATAGTATTGGGATACTCTGACATTCGAATACTATTCGAATTATATTCGTCAAGAATTGAACTGAAGTATTCGAATATTCGAATCGAGGAAAATTCGACAAAAAGTCCCAGCCCTAATTCGAACGTATTCGAAGTTTTAATGTCGAAGAATTTGTAGATTGAGCGGGTACGATTAGATTTTTAAATGAGGTTTACTTAATAAGAAATCCTTTTTCTAGCGTTTCTCCATGCTTCGTGGATCCGTTAGTATAGTTCAGAGTCTCTAGTTCTGTCAAACTGTATTGTCTACAAAATTCAATCATGAAAAAATATATAAATCAAGTCATTAGATTTGCATTTATGTAGGAAGCTTAATTAATAAAAAATCATATTCTTAGTATTTTATTCTTTGTGAATTAGTTAGTAGAGTTCTCAGCATCTACTTCATCATATGCTGAATTATACAACGAGCTAAATGTCTGCAAATTTTTATTATAAAAGAATTTATAAATTCAGTCGCGTATAATTCAGTTATTTTAAAATTTATTTAAACCGAAATAATTTTCCAATATTTCACTGTAAAATCAACCCCCAAAATCTTTACTGTCTATTCTATACAAAAAAATGTTAAAAGCACTCAGAAATTTACTAATGAATATGTACCGAACTCCATATTTAAAACTACATTCCTACATGAAATTTAATAACTTTGGAAAATTAATGGTAATTTTGTGGCATTTTATTCCAACAAAATAATCTTACCCACTTCAGAAAGAATTACAAAGATTCTTGTTTTTATTCTTCGGCTGTATTCAATTGAAATATATTTATAAATATTAAGCATGATCAATTGCTAGAATATTCTTTTTTGTTGGAGAATTTTCCGATTGCATATTTAATTACAGTTTCGGAATGATGCTTGCATGAAAGAAAAACTAACCGTACACATACGTGTCACATATATGGGTACAATTCAAAAACTAATAATACATTTCTACCGAGTGTTCAGTATCCTTTTAACACTAGAACCACCAGCGTTGAATGTATACTAAATTAAATCATACAATTCGGTAATAAAAATAATATTCAGCACAATTGAGCATAATATAGTGTAACATGAAATGTATAGTAAATCGAAGAACAGCAAAAATTTCTTAAAAAAGAAATCTGCAATCCGTCATTTTGACGGGTTCGGTAATTCTAATGTTACCAGTCCTTACACATCTTATCCACATTTTCCCCAATCGTTGTTTACAATAAATTTCCTGTAGTATTAACACTAATTGCACTCCAGCTTCCCCCATATTCATTGTCTTCCACGGGCACACACCTGTGCGTCACCAGTGTGCACAAAGGAAGCAGAAGAGGAGAGAGACTCGCGAACATAACAATAGTTCTGGTGCAAAGAGTCAATGTTTCGTACAATGTGTATAAAGAACGTAGGGAAAAGGGGAAGTTTCTTCACGCGTCTTTTGAAATAGCTACACCTGCAATCGCTCCGTGTGGACGTTACGCCAGTGGCTTCCCGTCTACTCTGCACATGCACCTCCCTCTCCTACATCTTCGACGTCTCTCGCTCCTTTATTCCATAACAATTTCCGTCCTCGTCTCTCTAGCAACAGCGAACATTGTTCATTTTCTCGATCCCTCCTCTTCCACCTAGCTCCTCTGCCTCTTGGTCCGTCTACGCTCGAGAAGGAACCCTTCTTCAACTCCAGCAAGAACTCTCGAAGCTCAAAGGCTCGTACCGTTCTATACGCAATATATTTTTGCACACACGGTTTTCCCCCTGGCCCTCCCGCTACGTTTCGCTTCACCATCCCTCGTCTGTCTGCGGTTACCTTCCCCTTCGAGTCTGCACGCGCGGACCCGCCATTTTTCGTTTAACCCGTTCCCGACCCTGCAAATAAATACTTGGGCGTACATGACGTCTAGTTTTTTTTTTGTTTTCAATTGGATTATTGTGATTTGCAATTTACACGCGTAAATGTCGTCCAGTTGCGATCGTGGTTGCTACGTTTTAACCTCGGCAATTGAACGTGCGTAATAGTTGCGATAAATGACAGAGACAATTCTAAGTCCCAGTGTCGGTACACTACGGAGTCGTGGTGAATGCCAAACGGAACGCTTCCAGGCAAAAGAGTTAATCAGCCGTTCACAGGGCAAAGTGATTAATTTGAGTTTTTTAATTTTTTCAAATTTTAGTACGAAATTGGTACTTCATTTTTTGTAGTGCTTTGATCATTTTTCTGGAGTTTTCATTTTGGACAATGAACGGTTTAAGAATTTCGAGGAGTACAAAATCTGTACACTCGGGTATCCTGTAGTACATAGATTGAATAGAACGAAAAATATACAGTGATAAGTGTATTACGGATGTTTATGCATATGTACAATAACATATACCAAATTACACATATTGTGTATTATTGTTGCAGCAGTAAGGCCTCTAGTACAGAATCTAAAGTTTTTACACATTATGTAGTATTTATAAGTTCCACAGATTAATAATCATTATGATATCGTAGTAAAACATCATTAATTTTGACCATTGAAATATTCCTTGATCGTTATTCTTTACGATACCCGAATCTCGAAACTTTTTACGCACAAAAAGTGCTGCGACACCAAAAATTATGATAATAAGAGACGTCGATAAGTATAAAGCATAGTGGCTGTAGTAAAGTTCTTCAACCAAGTTCGCGTAACTTTTGTAGAACGCTTTATACTTCAGGTGATCCAGCGTTATCGTGGTAACAAAAAACTTTTGCTCCTACTCACTACTCCTAGCCTTTTACCATTGCTCCACTACAGTCGCAAAAAAAAATCAAAGTTTTTTTGTTGGATACGAAACGAAGAAAGGATAAACTAAAATAGGACCTGGTACGTCGTAAAATAGGAGGATGTTTCAGGAAAAAGGTTTCTAAAATAGGACCCAGTATGTCCCAAAATAGGAGGATGTTTTAGGAAAAGGACCTATAACATAGGATCCAATACGTTCTACAAAAGGAAGATATCTTAGAAAAAAGGACCCTAAAATAGGAGGATGTTTCAAAAGATCCCTAAAATAGGTGGATGTCTAAGAAAAAGTCCCTAGAATAGGAGGATGTTTTAGGCAAAAGATCCCTAAAATAGGTGGATGTCTAAGGAAAAGTCCCTAGAATAGGAGGATGTCTTAGACAGAAGATCCCTAAAATCTGAGGATGTCTTAGGAGAAAAATCCCTAAAATAGGAGGATGTCTTAGGGTAAAGGTCCCTAGAATAGGAGGATATTTTAAGAAAAAGGCCCCTAAACTAGGAGGATGTCTTAGGCAGAAGATCCCTAAACTCTGAAGATGTCTTAGGCAAAAGATCCCTAAAATCTGAAGATGTCTTAGGAGAAAAATCTCTAAAATAGGAGGATATCTTAAGAAAAAGGCCCCTAAAATAGGAGGATATCGTAGGAAAAAGGTCCCTATAATACGAGGATATCTTAGGGAGAAGGTCCCTGTAATACTTAGTCTAAGTTTTAGATGAACCTCGTTTATTGGTATCGATCGCTACAGAATAAACAACACATTTGGACTGGTCGAGTTTTGGGGTCATTATTTGCACAGAGATCTTTAAACTAGGGACATCGTTGGCCATTACAACGGCAGAACGACACGACTTGGCTTTCTGCGCCGTGTAAGGAAGCCCCCCCCCCCTCCCCCCGAACGACAAACGTCTGCGGAATATAGGCGCGGTGAAGTTGGTAATACCGACTACCGTTACTTCTTATTCTTCTCGTTCCTTTCTCTTCTCTCCTCCGCCTTCCGCCTAACGATCCTACCTTATGACCTGCTCGACGCCTTCAGTGCCGAACGTTTCTGCGACGTTCGATCCCTCTTCTCCTCGTTCCTCCCTCGGGGTCTGTTGCCTTGAAAAGCGGCGGATATTCTAGGCATCCAAGTCGTCTTTATTTTTTTTTCGTTTCTTCCCAATCGCCAGGTATCCTCTTTGAGGGTCTCGATTACTGGACTGAAATTTCGTTCGAACTCACCTTAATATTCGGATCAGCAAGAGATATTCAAACCTTTTGCTATATTCCTTTCTACGAACGTACGATCTCGTGTACAGGGTGGTCCGTAAGTCGCTTTACCAGTTGAAAATTTAATAACCTTAACACTTCGAGTGCACACATTATAAAATGTCTTAGCATTGCACATGGGGGACAAGTGAGCCCAAGTGATTGGAAACTTGAAATATCTCTTAAACTTAAGATTATTCGAAAAAAGTTGTAGAACCTTGTTTTTGAAGTTTAATGTTCGTACTTTAAGGTAGAATAGTTCAGATTAAAGAAATGAATATATTAAAGCAAAAGAGGGGTTTAATGTATGTTTTTAAAAATCGAGGTCCAGGTCTTTTATCCTCCTGATGTATTCGAAATTTTTATTTTTAAATAGTAAAGTGACTTGTGGGCCACCTTGTATAAAGTATTCTTTAAACGCGTGCTCGGACCTTGTCGATTTTTTGCTGTGTTGATTGGTCAAGCAATTTAGGAATACCTTACATAGCATAGTTCTCTTTTTTCTCGATCAGAATACAAAATGACTCACAAATAGGTTCATGAAGTGCCGTAATTAATGGTCGAATTTAACTCGCTTAAAAACAAGGTTAGAATGGTGTAATAAAGTAAACAAATTTTTGTTCACCGATATATAATAATTTCGATAAATACACTAGAAAGATACAGTGACTCACAAATTCGTTCCTGGAAGTTCGTCACACTTATTTAACCAAACTATGAATTTAATTTTAAAATTAAGAAAACTTGACCTGAAAAGATCGTAAAAGTTAAGATAATGGGGATAAACAAATAGGAATTGCTTATAAATATTTACACTAAATTTGTATTTCGAAAATATGTGATCAAATCTGAGTTACTATAAAAAAATTGTAAATTTTAAAGAATAATGTCGTTACGTTGTATATCGAATAAAATCTAAACCCCAAATTCAGGCATTGCACACAATGTTTTACACTGAAAGTAAAATATCGTTCGATCTTTCAGTTATAACTCTTTTATCTGTATTGTGGTAATAATATATAAAAAGTTTTTTTATAATATACATTATTTGAACAGTTACGGTTACTAGTAGTGCAGGTGATAGTAGTCGTACTGTGTTACAAAAATATTTTCGTAGGAATGATGCTGATATACTCCATCACATCTCTGAAGTGTCTTAATCCGATACGCCATGTATCTTCCTCCCGTAAATCGTCCAGCTATTCTAGAAGGATATATGACTTTAGATATTTCAAAGATTAATTTCTTATTTTTCTGCTGATTTTGCAAGTACACAGTCTTACAGTTGCAACGCAAATTCTATTTGGAATTGAAAGAAATTGTGTCGATTAAGTCATTTTTATGGGGGCGCATGCTTCAAATTGTTAAAAATTTATTAAAGAATTACTATATTACTTTGTTAGAAATTATAATAGGAGCTTAAATTTTTCATGATTAGAAAAAGCACGCAGAAGTGACGAATAGCAATTTTGAAAGTGTTGAAAGCAGCAATAGGTTTTGTATTTTTCGTTTGCAGTAGCAATTAACAATATTTTACAATTATCGAAATATTTACGAATAATTCAAATTATAAATTAGTGCCAATTTAGGAAATAACCCAAATGTTATGATTACAAAGTGTGTGTGCAAATCTCTTACATTTTAGTCTGTAATTAGTATAGCCCAGGAAAGATTTAAATAAAGTGCTAAAAATTGATTCGTTTTATCAACGTAGAAAGTATAATTGAACTTTTAATTCGATTTTTCTAGAAACCATGTTTTTTGAAACGGTGTGCATGATTCCACGAAATCAATTCAATCGATTGACTTTAAGTGTGGCACACATCTGCAAAATAACAGTATCTACGATCTGACGGCTGTTTCTTGAAATTTTTGATTCGAACATTTCCCGATATTTCAATATCATCCGAGATTAAGAAGCTATTCAACTCCAGTGATTTATCAAAATAGCATTTCACATTTGTCGCAAAACTCGTTACACATTATCGAACACAATTGTATTAAAAAAAGAGAATAATCCATTAAAATGTATTTTTTAACCCTTTAACGATAGATTTTTGTTTTGGAAATGTGTAACCATCTGATTCTTTTATTCTAACAAAAGAAATATATTTTTCAATTTTCACTAAAATTTCAATTTTTATAGCAGAAGATATATTATGTTTTCATATAACAACTATACTCGTCAATACCCAAGAAGTAGTGATCTCATGACGAGTATACTTGTCAAACACCGTTAAAGTGTTAAATCGTAATCTCCCATTCGACAGTAAGTCTCAACGCTAGAAACTACCAAACCCGTAAAAATGACGGATTGCAGGTTTCTTATTTTACAATTCTTAAAGTCATAATAGTGCTTTTGCTGGAATTTATGTTGGCGTTCAATTTACAACACTTTTTATATAATACTGTATTACGCTAGATTGTGTTATGTATTCTATAGATTAGTAAGTCATACAATTTAATTTAATATACGCTCACTGCTGGCAGAGTTCTAGCGTTAATGGGTGAACACCTTATCTATGGGCAGACTTGGGCAAAATGTAATCTAATTACAAAATCCAAATCACAATTACAATTACATTGTAATTAACTATACTATTTAAATTTGCAATAAAAATTACATTGTAATTGCAATTTAGATTTTGTAATTAAACTTTATTTTGCTCAACTCTGTCTATGGCTGACGCTATATGGGGGTCAAACGTAATACTGCCCTTCACCACGGACTTACGCAAAATTCAAACTAATAAATCCCCTGCAAAAAAATCCCATCATAGTAAGTTATTAACGCAACGGCCTCGTCAATAATCCGTTCAACAATCGTAAACCAGCGGCCGGAAGCTGAAGTTCGCTATGCATCAGCAGCCGCCTCGGATACATCAGTGTGTCCTGCGCGCGCAGTTGTACTCGCAAATGTCTCTCCTCCTTCAACCTTTCATTCTCGTCCGGGGGCCTCTGCGTATCTGCATTAAAATAACGGCACCTCGGCTACGACATACAGAGACGGCAGTCGCCTAACGTGACTCCAACGGCTTCGACCTCGAACCCACGCGGCCTCCGTAGTCGATGGCCTGATTGGTGGTGTGCATGCATGCTCTCTCGCCGGCGCGCGCTTACATTAGAATAGGAGAGCAGATAATGCGTGAATTATTGCCATGATTGCACTCGTATCGATTCTCTCTTTGCGTCTCTCTCTCTCTCTCTCTCTCTCTCTCTCTCTCTCTCTCTCTTTCTCTCGCCATCAGTCAGCTCCATTCCCTCGAAACTAGAGATGTACGATACATTCAAAAGTATCGATACGTATTAATTTCTGTAGTATCGATACATACAATATTTCGTATCGAAATTAATTTCTTTAGTATCGATACATACGATATATCGTATCGAAATTAATTTCTTTAGTATCGATACATACGATATATCGTATCGAAATTAATTTCTTTAGTATCGATACATACGATATATCGTATCGAAATTAATTTCTTTAGTATGGATACACACAATATGTCGTATCAAAATTAATTCGTATCGATACGATATTTAAAAGAGAAAAAAACAAATACACATTAGTAGTTACATAAAACCAAGTAGAACACTCGTTGACGCATTATACTCTCATATCCACTGCATTTATGTTTTTTAATTTGACAAAACACGCAATTAAAGACACGTTATTTTGAAATGTAATAATTTATTTTTATTATAAAATATGTTGTGTTTAAAATAGATAAATCTACGATACAAATTGGAAGTTTCGTAAGTAAAATATCTAGAAAATATGTGTAACTATAATCCATAGGATTTAGCAAACTAAACACACTAACTTAAAATCAATCGCAGAATAAAAGAACGAAATACAAAATTAACACTATCATACACAAAACTGCAAATATCGCAAACAAAAACTCGGGACATTCGTATCGTAGGGCAATATCGAGCCGTGTAGTATCGATACAACGATATATCATTGCCTAAAATGTCGATATAAAATATCGATACTCATGAACCGATATATCGATATTTACGAACGATGTTTGAGAATGTCCATCTTTTCCGAGAACCCTTTGGGGAAAAAGCGAGTTTCCGTTCGAATCGATCTTTCCGCGTCTTCTCTCCTCTCTGGTCGTTTAGTGTGCCAAGGAACTTTCTACGGAGTCTCTAAAACGCGCCACAGACGATAATAATAGACCGGGCCACGTGTATTGTAATAACCGATGTTGATAACCTTCGCTATGGAGAAGCGTGTAAAGAACAGAAACTCTACTATCGCTGCTGCTGACATTGTCCCCCGAG
Organism: Dufourea novaeangliae; assembly: GCF_001272555.1. Classification (NCBI taxonomy): domain Eukaryota; kingdom Metazoa; phylum Arthropoda; class Insecta; order Hymenoptera; family Halictidae; genus Dufourea; species Dufourea novaeangliae. The sequence continues at coordinate 148,669 of NW_015373985.1, read as the reverse complement.
GTTGTGAACCTGAGTTCATCCGTACACTGTGTTCCTCTGGCGTCGAGGCTCTTCGAAGATCGATGCTTCTATTTCATTTTTCTTTTATGCAGTGAAAACTTGAATAAGTTTCAGGGTAGTATGAAACGCCGTTAAAATTGTTACAATTTTGTTTGTTTCATTACTAGAGGTGTTTGTAACGTTACTGAAAAAGTTTTGTTTTTGAGGTTAATGTTTTCAAGATGGCGGTGACGATTGACAAAATTTATGACACTATTAGGTCACGCATAAAATTTTGAATAGAAATTCATCATTGAAATAGATCAACTACTGGTGAAATTGGAGTATTTTTCTGAATTAACTATTACTAATAATAATTGCTGTTCTGATTTTAATACGTGGAAACGATTACTGCTCATTGTAATACATTATGGGCCGAAAATACTTGGAAGTAATTATTCAAGACAGTCTTCGTCATATCGGTGGTGGAAGCAACAGTCGACGTGTCGTAACAAGACAGTTTACAACGCAAACGCGGGAATGCATTATCTTCAAGGAAGTTTTCACAACTTCTGCACAAAGCCCGCGTTACAGGTTTAAGGCTGATCCTAATGTGTAAAATTCTACTTCCTCATTGTCTTCATTCTCAAAATGTATACAAGTTACATATCACTTGGAAAAATGTTTAAACGAACGATACATTATCTGTGAAAGCCATGAAGGGTGGGTCATATTATTATTCACGAAAGCGTATATAGCAGTGTCTCATTTAACGTTGCTTCCCCTAGCAATACTTTCGTCAACCAACAAAAACGGTGACAAAACGATCGGTCGCTCACGGATCCAGACGGGACACGATAACGTAAAATTATCTAATCAGCCGTAGAAGTAATCCACCACGATCACTGAACGTAATGCGTATCAGTATACGCGTAAAAACACTTCAAGATATGCCGCCACCCGCGCGCTCGCAAGTCACGTAAACTCGTCGTGTCGTAACTACATAGACAATTTTGTATCGTCCGTCGAACGTCATGTTCGTTGGTCCCTTCTATCCTTCTCCGTTTCTTTTACCGGGGGTCTACGTCGAGCCGCGCGTTCTCCGTCCTCCTTTTTTTCCTGCACCTGGATCACGTTGCATTGTTCGCCGCTCGGGCAGCGGATATACAGAAGCGAAATGGCAGGAGAGCCTCGAAAGAAAGAAGATCCAGAAGAAAAGGAGCAAGAAGAAAGAAGCCGTTGAACGGAGAAAAACGAACGGGCTGGAGGGAGGGGTTGTTGGGTTGGGTAGCACGGTGGAAAGAGAAGCGAGTGAGGACAAAGTGAGAGAGAAAGAAAGAAAAAGGGAGACAGAGAAGGAACTAGAGAGAAGGAGAGAAAAGCAGAAAGAGCGCACAGGGGCTAGGAGAGGTATAGGTGTTTTTCTTCCAAAGGGAACTTTGCACGCTCGTCTTGGCAATGGCACGACGCCCGTGTAGGAATCGGCTAGCGCGCACACGCTTCTAGAGAGGCAAGGAGGGGATTGGTTTGGGGAGGGGAGGGACAAACGAGTTGTCGGTACCCCGAGAGAGTTGGGGTCGCGGCGGTGGAGGGAAAAAGCGTGGAGCGGTAAGCCGTTAGGGGGAGCGGAACGGAACGGTTAGGCGGGAGGGGGGTGCGTTGGGGTGGGGGGAGTCTCTCTCGGACACGATACGAGGAAGGATAGAATCGAGTCGTGCCACCACGGTGGGGTTCCCAGCGGGAGGAGAAGGGCGTCAGCTGCGTAGTGGTAGCTGAAGTGGGGCCAGGGGGCAAAGGAAGCGGTTGGAACGAGGAGAGCTGAGTCATAGCGCTGTTGCCACGTCCTCGCCGGCCTCGTTGAGGCGTCCCAGCGTTGCTACTGGCTGCTTGCGACGTTTGCGGCTTATGTCAGTGTCGTCTGCCGAGAATGGTACTGTTCGAAGACTTTTCCTCTGCTTTTTACACACGTATCTCGAGCAGACGCGACACACCCAAATTTGAAAGAATTTATTTTGGGCATATTTATTTGCGGTTCGACCGTGTCAGACTGTCTCGTGTACTGACTTGCTGTGGATGTTTATGCATATTCACGCTTTAAGGTCTAATTTCCAAACGTGTGTGTAGGAACGAAACAGACACTGATTTATTCTGTAAGAATTTGTATTTAATAATACGATAATTTGATTTTATTGTATTTTGCCAGAAATGTGTGAAATCCGCAGGTTAATTATGGCTAGCAATGCATTTAGTGTACAGCTAAATAGAATTGATAAAACTGTTGGTGATAATGTTGAGGAGATATCGTTTTCATGAACGAGTTGTTTATTGTTTACGCGCAGTCACAAAAGTATCAATACCCGGGCATAAAGGCTAGTTTACATCGAACAAAGAAACGATTAAAATTCTTCGGCAGGTTCGTATTTATCGTTCGTTCAATGAATCTCTATTAGCTCCTAACCTCCCAGGGAGATTTCCGGAGCTGCCAGGCGCGTCCTCGTAGAATCAGACAGTTTTTTTTTCATTCGATTCGTGGAGATTCAAGGCGGAATCACGAGGGGGGGGGGAGTCATGGAACAAAAGCCTTCTTTCTTTGTTGTTATTCCGTAGTCCTCGTTCTGTGCAGTGTTTTCCTTTTTATTCGCGCTGTTCTTTGCGGAATCGTAGAGCTTCTCCGTGTATTGTTAAGGTTAAATCGACTCACAGCCATGGAACCTCAGAATTCCGAGATCTGGAGAAATATAAAGAATCTTACCCCGTAGACCTGGTTTTCCTTCGTGTTGAACCCTTTCTACGCTAGATCGCTGGGTCTATTTTACGAAGTACTTTATTTCTTACGTTTAAATAAATATGGCGTGTGCACTTGTGTATCAGCCGTAAGGCCAGAAACACCGTACAAGCTAAAAATGTTGTCTTGCTCTTTACGTAACACTTAGCACTCCACTAATTTTTCGCGACCAATGTTCGGACCAAATAAAATTTCCAACAGATCTGCGTAAATTAAGCCAAATCCTTTGTTTTTAATTATGTAGGGAAGAACAATTGACGAATGCAACGCGTATCGCCTGTACGTCATGCGTGACACGTTGCCTGATTTCTTGAAACAGAAAATCTCTCCGTCTCTCTTTCCCCGCTTTCATTCTCACAAATACTGACTGGCAACTCTTAACCGTGGGCCGATGTATTGATTTCCTGTACGTCCTACCATTTCAAACGCAGAAAGACAAACGATCGTCCAAGTGGATGCGACTACGGTGGGTCATGGAGATTCAGTAAAGGAAACTTCTTTCTGGTTACATGCCACACAGGCACGTTCCCGATGAAACACTTTACCTAGGATCTAGAAATAACGATTTTCATTCCACTTGGATTACAGATCAGACGATGGTACCAAGTAAAAATTCACTATTTTTAATTAGATTAAAACCTGAGAAACCGTATATTCCGGGGTTAGAAATAATAATGCAACTAAGTTTTGTGGAACGGATCACTTGACAAATTTTGGAACATATCAAAATGAAGAACGTCACACACTCTCAAGTACTCTACGAAAGCACCACTGGTAATCCCTGGACACAATAATTACATATCCAAGTTGGCAGACCTGTTTTCTCTCTCTCTCTCTCTCTCTCTCTCTCTCTCTCTCTCTCTCGGGTATTCTCAAACCGAGACGGAATTACGGGCGAGGTTTTACCGATCGTTCACATCAGGACACGAATGTTCCCGTGATGATCGCGCCTTTCGTGGCTAGAAACTGCGTTATGTACTGCATTTGGACTGGAGTGTTCTTTTTTTGCTGTTGTTGTTTTTCACAATGGAAAATCTTAACTCTGACCTAGAGACTTGAAATTTATGGAAAGTCATGCTTAATGGTTTTCACATGAAGCAGAAACTCGCTGTGTGCGCTTCGTGGAGAGAAACGAAGGAATTGAGCCTGGGAGCGAGTCTGCCGAAGTAAAATTCCTCGACAAGCCAACGAGCGGCGGGGATTCTGGAGGAGAACGGGTACGGTTTGTGGCTCGCTCGCCAGCCAGAGCAGCCACCGTGGCACTTGGTTCTCCCCTCTCCTATGGCCTTCTATCTTATTTCTTCTCCTTTCGTCCCTCCCCTCTCATCCGCTTTCACTCATGTATATGCCACAGAAAAGGACGTGTGCGTGTTGTATGTGTGTGTGTACTTGTGCAGCAAGAGCTTTTCAGTGGGTTCGATTGTGTACGTGCGCATGCGCGAACCGTGTGCGCGCGCGTTCAGGCGAGAATGTGTGTAAAAGAAGAAAAACAAGAGGGGAGGCCGAGCAAACTGGGTGGGATGGGAACTCTTGCGGCCCGGCGCACAGAGCACGATCGGTTCTCTTTTGTAAAATGTCACGCAGAGAATAACGCGCTCGATACAATAATCATTACGAATAAATATCAGTCCTCTCTCGTAATTCACTGATTTTCCTTTATGCTTTCTTTCTTTCTTTTTTTGTTTTATTGTCACTTTACTCGATATATCGTCGTGTCACCCATAAACAATGGAATCCGTTGTTCTAGGATCGTAGAAACAAAATTTCGAGATGGCACACTCCACACATGACACATTGAATAGACCGAAAGTCCCCGTAGAAAATTTTGTACTATCGGTTTGGATCGTATTCGGAGGAGCATCGATTTTGGCGTTCGATGTCATTGAATGTAGAATAGAAACGATTACGAAATTCGCGCATAGAGACGGCAGCATCGCTGTTTCACCGCGGGTAGCCATTTCGTGAGAGCAAATCTTCCAGATGTGTGTGTACGTTGCGATAATGATAACTGATTCGGTTTTTTTGTCTCTTCCACCATTCGCTGGAAAATCCGAGGCAACCTGGAAATATTGTATTCCCGTCGTCTGTCGGAGACCATTTCTAGAGAATAACTTCTTCCGAACTAAAACAACAACTTTCTTCCTACGGATGATCCAATCTGTTTTTTTTTGTTTGCGACACAGCGAATATAAATTGTTCGTGGAATGCTCGAGCGAAACGAAGTGCAACGAGAAAGATAAAAACCGTTATACAAAAGTCTTCGCGTCGTGTCCCTTTCTTGCCGTCGAATCACACGGCATATGGGAACAGGGACCACGCCCCGTTCGTAGCGCTCTCCGACATATCACGATACGGAGGAAGCGTTCGAGGTGTATCGTGATAAATTGAACGTCCTCTCGCCTCTCGTATCTTTTGTGTTTATACGACAATAAATCCAGCGGGTTCCATGATTTTTGTAACGGGCTAGTGTACGAACTTTTGTGCGGTTAATCCAAGCGAACTATAATCCAAGGCGACGCCCAATTTCTCTCGCGCATTCTCCTATTTTCGCGTGTGGATACCCGCCGCGCCGCTTGTGTGCAGTGTACAGAGAACAAACAACGGTATTTGTTTTTCTAATGCATTTTTTCGTTAAATACATTGTAGGCTGCGGTGTTGTATGATCCGGGGCAAGAAAGAAACAAAAAGCCTTCCTTCGGAAGAACGCACAAGGAAATACGTGCGACTCACGCGAGATTAGACGAACAACTCCCCGAGATACTCCGTGACCGTTGGAGTCTTTGCGCTTGCGCGTAATATTCTTCTCCCCATCGACCTATCGTGACGCTCGGCTCCCCACCACCCGGCCGACAGTCACCCTACCCTCACCTAGTAAGCCCGTTTCTACTACTGTCGAGCTTTCTGTACACAGGGTGTGCCAGAAACAACTTTGGCTCTTTGTTTTCTTTAATTTCGCCGAAATTCAATATCTCTGGAGTCTATAGGGTGAAAACAAGACGCGCTTTCTTCAAGAGTATAACGTATAACCGATCTGAAGTTGCAGCTGAGAAAAATATAAGGCGTTCGCACAGTGCCATTCTTTAAAACAACTGCGTGCCCTTCGGAGTTATGCCCACTGAAAAAATGAATATGACCCTCGGTGTGCTGTTCTTTATGGTTATCGGCAACTGAATCGTACGGAATAATCCAGGTTGAATGTTGATGCAGTAGTGACGTAAATCTTTGAAATTCACAGTTCTTTTAATCGCGGCACGCTGTTTCTCGGTGTATTTTCGCCGTTTCGAACCGTTGCTCATAACCTCGACTGCTTGACCCCGAGCAATTTCACATTCAATGAATAGTATCTGCAGAGCTTTTATGTGTTCGAAGTCTGAATATTGTGAAGAAAGATTTTGATCGCAGTTTTGTGTTGAAGTTTACTCGATTTGTATCCGTCTTTCACTTTGTGATGATTATGTCTGCTCGTGCGAAGTTCAAGAGGACAGTTTACTATTGTAGCTCCTACAATCTATGTACTGTTCTTTTTCTTCAATGTGGTAAAAGATCTTAGCGAGAATCTGCTTTATTTTGCTCCCTCAATTTTCCGTCTAGTGTTGGCATATCGTATTAGCTTCACGTTTTTGCAAAAGAATACTACTCTTCATCGACTCCAATTTGGTAATTCAATTACACAAACTTTATAAATACTGATTAAAAACAAACCGCTATATTTCAATTTTATTTATTTCTACAAGGATTGTATGAATTTTGAAAAAAAAAACAAGTAATGTATTTTTATGGACCAATTTACAGAAATAATAAGCAAATCTATATCTATTTACTCTGTTAAGAGTTTCATCAAGTTCTGAATGAAATAAAAATTGTACTTTTATAACAATATTTTAAACAATTGTATATGCTGTATTTTCTGTTCCTATTAAAGATGGAGTATATTGCAATAAAACCACGTGAATTTTGCAAGAATGTACCATAGCATTACAATATTCGTTGAAAAACATAACCTATTCGTTCTCTCTCAAAATGGACCTTTAACAAACTTCAATTGATTGCTATGCTATTAATTTAAAAAAAGGGAAATTCAGAGAAGTGTCGTGTCATTTAAGGGTACAGAAATTTAGCATCACCTTTTATGTAGAATGGAAAATACAAGCTTTAATTCTAGCAAATTGCAAGTATACATACTCCCCTCCCCACCACGAAATGGACCAATGATAGGTCCGTCACGTGACGAGACAAGTCACCATCGTTGTTTTGACGTATTCCAACCGTAACTGCAACAGACTTCTCAACATATAGTTTTTCGTTAAATATCAATACATGAAAAATATTGTTCAAAAAGTACAAATTACTAGCAATTTACCAATTAAAAAACAAGCATATATTCAAGAGAATACCATTTTAGATCAAAAAGAATTTTCTAAAACAAAAGTTTTTGCATAGTATTAAGAAATTCTTTTATTCAAATTAAGCTTCAAAGTATTGAAATGAAAACAAGTTGTTTATTTTTCAAATAATATTTATTTATTATTAGAGAATGTACATAAAAACTTATAGATTCCAATCTTCTAAAGACAAGCAGGTTAAAAATAATAATTGTTATAGTGTTGTACAGACGAACGGTTTCCCTTTCCGATTAAAATTAATGTAGTTAGAGAAAACAATCTCTCAAATGGGATTGACGTCGCAATTACTTGTATTTATCCTTGTTCAAGCAGCTTTCATTTTGTAAAAATGATCGATATTTTGACAAAAATTATCGACACCTGTAATTATGACTTTCTAGAATATCGATACAAAATAGCGATATATCGATAAATATCGTCCATCACTACCAACACACATACAGTACATAACATTGATCAGTTTAGTAGTAAGCACATCGGATAAGAATTGCGTTTTTTTCTTCGATGGCTTTGAGTGGCATTAACTAATAAAAAATTTCAAATTGCTTCCAGGTATGGACGCGTGCAGAGCGTCAAGCTGCTGCCGCGGGGCGAAGAGTGCCCCGTGGACGGAGGTACCGGTGGTTCCCACGGAGAAGGCAACGAGGGTGGTTCCGGTTCCAGTTCTGGCAATGGCGGCAGTGGCGGGGGCAGTGGTTCCTCGAACAGCACCGGGGGTGCCTCCGCGACGGTGGCGTTCATGGATATCAAGTCCGCAGCGAAGGCCCACGCGACTGAGCATACCTTGGACGAACGAGCCCTTACCACACAATACTACGAGCCACAACATCTTCAGCACAGGTTTCCCTCACACGGGTAAGTTCGTTTACATTCCACCAAACAAGATTTCGATTGCGCGTTTCCCCAATTCTTCTTGACCCTTAACTTGACAGCTGGGGAACATCATGAATATTCTTAGAATATTTTATTTTTATTCAATACTTACCCAGAGGGGTGTCTGTTTATTCTAACGTGTTCTTACATGAGAATGCAAAACAACTATTTACGTAGTAAGTAATAAGATCTGTGTATAAATATGTAATAAGATTTTCACCTGACCAATTAGGGGTTGAACAGGATTCTCTTGTATCGACACAGTGTAGTGAATTTTTACTTATTCGTAGGAAAATCCACAATGTTAAAAAGTTAGTCGAAGTTCTTCTAATGATAAAAACTCGATCTGAAGTGTTTACACATATTCGTCAGTATATTTCTATAGCTCATTGTGAGATAGAAATCACCTAATCTATCCAGGTCAATAGGGCAAAAATCTTGAACAACTAATTAAGTTTTGATTAGACTATAGGCGCAAAGATTAAAACAGTCTTTCAGGCTTGAGGTAGCACCTCATCAAATAATTTAATTTTCTTTACAATAACTCAGTGGAGATAGTGTTTTAAAAAAATATATTTTCATTTAGACTGAATCGAGAAAAAAATTCCGTGTTCCATTTAAGATTCTGTTAACCCTCATCTCTCCCTCATTTTCCCAATTTAATTTGTCCTTCAATGTCTAATCGACACAGTGGTAAAAAATTAATAGAATGATTGATAGAAAATTAATAAATAGTTAAAATTACAAATTCATTAAAGTTAAAGTTCCGGAGCCTCAGATAAATTTACCTACGCATGGCAGAAGAACATCATTTCTTGACTTTTAAACATCATTTCTTTGACACAAGGAACGAATGAAGATTAACAATAAGATATACTCAGAATTAGAAATGGTGAATTTGGAATTTTCATTATTACGGGTGAGACCCTCTGGCATTCGATTTAACAAAACACCAGGTTCGTCAGAATCATAACTATTGTTATAAACGTAGCCATGGTCGAAAATCAAGATATTTTGGTCACTGAAAAGCCACGTATAAACGTCGGGTATGTCACGATGAGTCACGTCACGGAAATTAATTAAATCACACGTCACAGGAAGCAGGTAGAATGACATTGAAATGTTGCCGGGATCGAATGGCTAATTTATTATCTTTTTGACCTAACAATATTCATGTGTAGTCTGGGCCTACTCTCGACAGTCCCCTCGTCAATTTTAATCCAATACCGTTTCTGATCGCTCTACGGACAAGACCTATTGTTGGATCCATAATCAACTAATTAAATAATGTAATTTATACAGTTCTTTGCCATATACACAAATGTTAGTCATATGAATATAATCACTATATTACGAAATAATTGTATCAACATTAGATAGTTACAAAACTTAAAAGGTTTATATAATTTGACTTGAATCTTCTGATTAATAAATTTTATTTCAAATTAAATTTGAAAACGATAGTTCACTTATATAATCGAAATAATTGGCCTTTTGTTAAAACTGTATCAATCGTATTGAGTTACTTTAGAACATTATAGGTTTTTATATTTTTATGGAACAAAAGAATTGATGTACAATCCACGAACAATCCATAAAAAATGTGTGGGTCTTTTTTGTCGGTATCATTGGATATTGGATTGCCCGTGATTTTGTATTACAGCGAGTGCTATCGAAAAGTACCGCCATTGTCGACAAGTATATTGATCGTATCAAATACGGAATCGAAGCAATATCGGAGATTTTATTGAATATCGACATTCTTTTCAGAAGTGGTACCGTATGCTGGTTCGTCATAGGTATATAAATTTATTTATATGTATAGATATATACATACGAACTCACCGATATCCAGTATATGTGAAGGTTGTCACACACGTGTCAACCTTTAGCTTAGTGGTTATATAGCCAAGGTCAACTTTGATGTCGTAATTTCATACGTTTACATTTATTTCGATTTGTTTATTACGAAAATGTTGCAAAACTTTTTTCAACGGAAAAATTATTTGTTATTTCTTAATAAGGTACAATGTAATATAGTGGTGACGATACTTTGAATAGCTACCTCCAGGTGGTTATGAAGAGTGACGAATTTTGACAAGCTATTGCCTAACATTTAACAGTTAAAAAATTAAGACGTCTAAATTCCAAAAAATTCGGATATCTAAAATCATCACTTCTGTGATAGACTTTCTACTAAGAAAGTAATATACATACATTTTATCCAGATAGGATGAATGTTAGTGGATAAGGGGTTATGTTTTCATAATATATAAATGTAGTTTAAATGACGTATATATGTTCTGAGGAAAGCGATATTTAATAAAATACGATGTTTTTATAGTGCCTTTAAATGTATGAAATTCGTTCATAGCCGAGAACGCAAGAACCATTAAAGATCTATAATCGATAAGAATCTTAATTTCCTGAATTGCTGGTGCATTTATTTTCTGATATTTAATAACTGGATCGAACACCACCATGGAACGACTGAGACCAGTCGAACGTTTTAATAATCCATTAAAGTATTTCATCAGTTTCACCATTAATAACGTTTTTGTATATGTGTTAGTATTTATGGTTATGATGATAATGATTAAAATTATTTTCTATAATAATTTTACATAAACTAATAGAAGAGAATGAGCTTGACGAAGTACAGGCGACATCGTACACATGATCATTATTTCCACAAAGTACAAATAGTAAAGAAAGGCCAGAAACAATACGAATCGTATTCAAAATCAGGCAAGCGAAACATATACAGGGTGTCCCATTTAAATTGACCCATTCTAATATCCAAAACTGTTGACGATATTACAAAAGTTAAATGGTATTAGGGGGAATACTTTCTGATGTAACTTTTTCCTATCTAGACGCATAGACGTTATATGAAGATCAACTTTGTTTTTTTCAAATGGAATTGTATACTTTTTATTGCACTAATTGCCATAAGTGACTTAACACTTTATCTACGAAATAATGAGTAACATTAAGCAGTGCATTAAAAAATATAAGATTCCATTTAAAAAAAACAGCCTAACCGTCATATAATCTCTAAGGGTCCACATAGAAAGAAATTACATCAAAGAGTGTGCCCCTTGATACCATACAACTTTTATCTAAAACATTTTTTAATATCGTCAATACTTTGGGAGATATTTGCGTGGGTCGATTTAAATGGGACACCCTGTATATTCAAACTGATACTCTTGAATAGTAGGTTTTAAAATATTTTTTCATATAAAATCATTTTCCTTCAAGTTGCACTATCAGTTATAAAACTCCCTGCATATGAGCGTACCCTGGTATTATATTTAACCTCCTGAGGGATATTGGCACATATGCGTACGTTCGATTTTAAAAGATACAGTGAACATTATTATGTCTACATATTGACTTGGAAGTCTCCCCCCCCCCAATAATATTCCACCAATTGTCATTTCCACTGATTATCATTAATATCGATCTACAAATATATTTCACATAAATACAGTTGAAAAATAAAAATAAAAATATTCTCTGGCTTGGTAAATTCGTCTCTGACGAGGTTATACTGACAGTCCTTTGCAAGCACACAGTGAACGTATCGCAATAGGATTTAAATGACCCATGGCTCTAAAACACGGGTGCCCATTACTATCACATGAAATAAGTATTCAGATCTATCTTACATAAACAGCACCAGTATCAATAATTATTTCCAATAGTTTTTGCTTGACATGTGCCCAGCACGGTGTAAAAGCCCCATTTCCCTTTTATTTTTCAGTAAAGTGATTATGTTCACGTTTCTCGACGACCGTACAATGAGGCAGGCCTAATACAATTACACCAATACTCGGTGGTCACAAAGCGCCACGTAGTCCCCGGCACGGAATCGTATTCGTGGAAATAAACAGGCCGATAATCGATCGAGGGAGGGCCGATTATCGTGTCCGTTGTTCGCGAGTCTACACAGTAACGTTTCAATCATAACCCGTACTCTCGGCCGTACTGCTCGTCGGACGTCGAAAACGTTTCTGCCACGCACTCGTTTTACCAGACCACGTGACTCAACGCGTACGTATATATAGGCTGCTCCTAGCCCCGGCTATTCCGAGCTCCGTGCGTGTTCGTTACGAATCACCTTACCGTCCCGTAGTAATTCAGGTTGGGGGGTCTGTTACTTTCGCAGTTTGTCGCGCGCAAAACTGAGGTTATGTTCTGACGTATTTTCACACTATACGATAATTCTTCCTTGAATTTAATGATTTATCTAGAAACGGGTGAAAATAAAGGCGGTGCTCTCTGGTGCTGTACGTGTGGGCATATCTTATCCACGCTCGCGACAAGCGTCGCGTTTCCACGAAAAGTCAGATGACCGTGACGACGTGGTCATTCGCAAGGTTGCCATGTCTGCTGTGAAGCTACGCGCGCGCGCTCTCACTCGTGTTAGAGATGTGTGATATTGGTTCCAGTATCGATAATACTTCTGGATATATATTTTTTCGTTAAATATCGATACATGAAAAATATTGTTCAGAAAGTACAATCGTTATTCGTAATATCGATACGTAAAGTCTGATTAATTTACCAATTAAACAATAAGCTGCACATATTCAAGACAGAGTTGTGCAAAATGTAATCTAATGTAATATCTATCGATAAATATCGCTTATCATTAATGTGATCGGCGATACAGCGGGGAAGTTGCTTTATCAGTCAGTAATGTAGTTAAAATTACGAACTTCTATTCTTTGTAATGAGACTTCATTTTCTGGTAGACATGGCAATAAGGTAAACTCTTGCAGACAGGTCTAATACTGGATAGACGCTACAATTTTTTTATTGGACATTGGAAATCGATACCTGTGTCCGATAAATGAATTAGAGATATATAAACAATAAGTAACTAATGCAGTCTCATTGCGTGTTTTATTGGCGTCAGAAAGAGAGAGCGAAGTATTCTTTGCAGTCAATGAAACTATCGCGTGAAAGAAGTTTTAGACTGTTTTCATAGCAACCACAGCCCAAGATATTCATACATATAACCTTTCACATAAAAGATTTTGTACATCGGCCAGTTGTCTTTTTTTGCGTGCATACTTTTTGTTAATACTTGAATTGAATAGTAAATGTTACTGTTAATAACGGATTTGCATTTATTATGTGTGGTACATACACGATTTTATTTTCCCTTCAGTTTCAGATAGTTATTAATTGTATTTTTTTTACCTGACTTTGATATACGTATATTGGTGTCAGTTTTTGATTAATATTAATAAAATTTCAAAGTTAAGTATGGTATATTAGAGGAAATTCTGATACTGATTCAAAAGAACTCTCATGTGTTTATCTTTTTAACAATGGGTCTCATTTTAATTAAATAGTAAAAGTTACCGACGAATGTAAGTAGGATTACTTGAGAAACGTAAACGTGTTCAAAGTATGGTAGCCTGGTTACGCAAATAAGAAATGGAATAATCCATTCCAAGCGTAGGCCAATGAATTTTTAATGACACGTCGACTGTTGACAAAAACCGTACTGCACACTTTCCTCTCCGTTTATCGAAGAGATATTAAATTATCGAACCAATAGAGGTGTACGTCTGGCCGACGATGACATCATTGTTTGTGGTTCTCGAATTGATAACAAGGTTTACGATTTGCATATGAATCATCTGTACGGATTCACCACACATCTTTTTAAAATACATGGAAGAATTAATCCTCTTTCCTTATTCCTTTCACTTCGTTAAGCTGACCGTTGGGTCGAGGAAATTATTGTTACATAACAGTACCATTACATTTTCAGTACTGTATCTCTTACATGTATCAGTTTATAACCCACTAGATTTTATCAAATTTAATGTTTGTTCCTTGAAAAACAAAAAACTTGTATCTACACCACGCATGCTCATTGTTCAACTCCCTCCGCCATCTTTGAAAAAGAAAAGGGCGGGAAGACATTTTGAATTTAAACAGCTTTTTGTTAAAAAAGATAGTGGACTATTAATAATTAAGTGAATACTCGTACTGAAATGACAATATTCGCTCACTACCAGGGAACGAGTACAAATATCGAACGAAACGTATACTTCCACTCGTGTCTGCTATCGGAGAACACACGCAGTCACATTAACACGACCCTGAATATATCTTATCGGCGGAGCGACACGCCGCGTCCCGTCATAACAAAAGAAACACAGTGCTACACTTGTCGCGGAGGTAAACACTGACACACAGAAAATTCCAGAGATGCATTCACACAACAGACGGAAAAGTGAGTGACACGTATGGATTTATCGCAAGGTCGTTGATGCACATCTTGTTCCGTGTTTCGACAAGACAAAAAATCTACCAAACACCATGATGTAAGGATATAAGGATATAAGAAAATGAGTGTGCTCGCCCAGCAGACTCATTTTCTTTTTCTACTGCGCATTCCAACTTTCCGCCATATTAAAATATGGCCGCCTGGGAAACAATTTGGCAGCACTGTGTAAACGTGGTGTGAACACAGCCTTTCTGCATTAACATAGAAGTCTGTGGCAGTGATGCCAGAATAATACAAGGTTTTATTTTATTTTTTAGCGTAATATATATATTTGTTATTGTTTTGTATGTATATGGGTCATTCCATGCCAAGCGGATCACTTTTGTACACGCTGTCTGGGATTTTGCTGAAATTGAAATATGTTATGCTTCATGTGAAAGTAGGGGGGATTGTGTCATCATTTTGCTGGTTTCGGAATTTAAAAAATACAGACCCTCGAATCTGGCAATTTTCACCGATTTTTACGAAAACTACGATCACAAAAGAATTTATTTGTTATTTTTATAATTATTTTATTTAATTTAAAAAAGTCGATAAATATCATGATTATTCTGGTTTACATGCATTAATAACACTTTGGTTTAGATTTAGTTTGTTGTCAACGCATTTATACAAACTACATTTACACAATCTTTTACGATCAAAACGAAAAACGAATCAAGTTTTAATGGTTACCGAGAAAATTCTTTTGTGAACGTAGTTTTCGTAAAAATAGGTGAAAATTACCAAATTCGAGGGTCTGTATTTTTTAAACAATTTTGAAACCAGCAAAATTATGACTTCAACCACCCCCCCCCTACTTTCACATGATCTGTAACATATTTAAATTTGAGCAAAATCAATTGAGAAAACAATTGAAAACAATTTGGAAGCACTGTGTAAACGTGATGTGAACACACAGCCTTTCTATGTTCATATAGATAGAAATCTGTGGTCTTCTGTCGTGTGCACTACTTTATATTTTGAACTTAGCGGTTCTTAATGAAACTCTTCTATTGGTTGACAATACAATATGGAGGATCTTAAGAAGGGCACGTTATTGGCTAATCTGGAAAGCTGCGTATGAGCACATCTTAGGGTAATGCATACAGTTGTTGACCCCTATAGAATGATTGAATCTTTTCCCCAAAAAGTAGAAAATATAACATAATGCTTTTCTTACATAACAAAATATAATTATATTTCGATGGCCCAGCTATTTTTGCTTCAAATATAATTATATTTCATTATAATCCAGACATGATAAATGTATAGATCAATCGAAAATGTTACGGGGCTTCCAATTTTATGGAATCACGTACAATTTGATCTAAAAATCATAACGCAGCAGCCAATGATTTTTCCTCATTCAATTAATAAGAGTTCCAATAGAACCCCAGTAATCGTTACATATACTTATGTAAAATAAGGTCCAAAGATTGGAAGGAAAAGTTATTTCACTCAAAAATGTCTATGTTTTAAAGAATATAAGGGGGGTCAAGAACTGTTATAATAATCTTTCTACATACTTTGTAGGGATTGACTAAAGGGGACGATAACTAGTTTGAGGTTATGGTTGGATTGCTATAGTGACTGAAGTGGAATTTCTTATTAGTAAATGAATTACATCGTATGTTGTAGTTAAATAAATTGAAAAGTAGTGGAAGTAGGAAATTATTGCAGATTAAAAAATATATAGGTAAATATTAATTTGCAACGAGTTGGATTTCGTAAGATAACTTTTCCAAAATGCTAGATTTTAAAGTTAGTAGTAACTATCCTAGTCGAAGGTACCAAAAGCTTAAAAAGGGGATAAATACAATAAAAGACATATCGTAGAAATATGCTACTACTTAATCAACGATGTAATTGTTTAGGAATATTATTATATTTTCATTGCACTATTAATTATAAGTACTTCTACTGTGATATTTTATAAAAATTCTATTTATTGTTTTCTTTGTAGCTTTAAACATTTAGTTACATCATTTATAGGTATATTTCTTCATTATTATTCAGTCATAAATAAAAAATTTTGTATGTTTGAAATGATTATGTATTCAGTGTTTTTAACCTGTCCAATTACTGGTTGTAAATGTTGTCAATTACTATGCAAACCCCGGTCGATCACTACAATTTTGGAGTCTTACTTACAATTGATGATTTTTAAACATTTTTTGCCTATGCAAATGCATAATGTTAATTGTTTTATTATTTTGAAATACTTTGACTGTGATAACAACGGTCTTTATTCTCCGATTTTAGCGATAAACACTTCGTTTATATAAATTACTCAACACTCGTCCTTCAATTGTCCAATCATTGAATACATTACTCTATATCCTTACATCATGCGAAACACCGTTTCATTTCTATGGTCAAATAATACTAGCTGAAGTTGCCCTGTACAAAATGTTCTTTCCATCGCCTTTATCTACGACACACACTTCAGGTAGGATCGATATCGGGATATTATCGCGTTCGATAGAGATGTCGCCCTGCCATCAGTTATTTTCCCGCCAAATGGTGTAGTGCAGTGGAAACGGCGTTTCACGCTTGCATCTACAATTTTTCAAGCGGAATTTTCTAAATAACGGGGTCGAGTCGATAAACCGATGCGATGATGCTGTACAACGGTCAGTTTGTCTGTCCGAAGACGCGTTTCTCCGCATCCGCGTCAGTGATATCGTATTGTCATCGGTCGCGTGACTGATACCACCGTGTACATATCGCTTTGTCCTTCACAAACGGACGACTCTGCTTGCTGATGTTTTTCCATATTGTTGGCGTGTTTTCCTTTTTTTTTGTTTAATTCACGGACATAAAAAATTATCGTGTTTGCCATTCAACACCACTGACGAAAAGGACTCTGATCCTTTAGACTTTAGTGATGATTCGAGAGAGGATATTTTTCTAGACAACTTTCAAGAAATGAGTTTCTCATGTTTTTTTTCTCGATTTTCTGGTATTTTGTGTGTTAAACTGGTGGAGCATTTGGTTAAAATTCCGTACAAAGAACAGTGTTTGCTGCAAGGTTTACTCTAGATTTCAGAGTTTGCGCTTGTGCCTCCACCTTTCTTTGTTTGTTTTGTATTAACCCTTTCGTGTTTAGACCCTTAATAAATTGATTATTAATTGATTATAAATTGATATATATGTTATATCTTGTTATTTTGAAGTCGAAAATATGGATATTGAACAGACCTATTTCTTTAATTTTTTTATTAATTTATGAGAGGAAAACTTGAATTTTTTTAGCTGAAAATATTATATCAGTGAACCTACGGATCCTCGCTGGCAAAAGTTAGATATTAAACGGTGACATACTTTAACGCACTATTAAAGTGAACGTTGCATCAATGCAACACTAGGCATTAACGGGGTAATCGACTAACTTTAACCCTTTCATTCCCGAATTGTTTAAAAATTACCAAAGAAACATTGATTTGTATTTTTGTGTATATTAACATTTTGAAATCGTCTAATACCATTATTCATTCATGATAATCATTTGACAACTTTTTTACTTTTATTACAGTAATATATAATAATTCTCGTTACAATCTTATTATACATAGTAAAACCAAATGTTTCTTACCTTTGATCAATAAATCCTTTTGAAATATTTGAGAGAAATTAGAATTTTTGAAGTTTCTGTTGTATTTATAACAATTCTCAACATTTGAATACCATCAAATGAAGGAGATAAAGGACCAATAATGTCTTATTTTATCGATCAGCTTTTAACTGCACGTTCAAATTTGTGCCATACCAGCTATACAAGACTAGAAGAAACTATTATATTGTCACAGATATGAAAAAATATATGATACTAATATTTTATTTCGTAATTTAGAATACTTAGCCATATAACAATAGTGGGGTTAAGGAAGATAATAACTGGGGGAGGTTTGTGCAAATGCAAATTTTTATGAAGTAATTTAGTTTTTTTTATAATATTAATTGTAGTGTCCGACTTATTTACGTGTTTACTAGTTTCTGTACGTTTTCCTATCTGAATGCACAAGATCGTACGATAATTAAGGGATTGACAACGTTTTTCCTTATCTTTTAGTTTCGTAAACATCGCTGGATTTATTTTTTTCGTCGTGTGTCGTATGCACGTGTCAAGTTCTTTTTTTTTCTGCCGACCGTGGTGTTTCTTTGCTTTCTGGGCAATTAGAACGTGTATATGACGTGGCCCCAGTATAAACCGTTCAACCGTATTAACGCGATTAATGTCGTTCGTTCCGAAGCCTGAGATTAAATTGCCACAATTCGCCGACGGGGAAAAGATTTTTTTTTTATTCCTGTTTGTTTTACGCGATTCCGTCAGATAAAGTTAATTACAATGAAATGTTATTTAGCAGTAATAAATTTTACCTTTTGTTGTCGTAGGTATTATATTTAGTTGAATAAGAGGTCATTTAACGTAGATCAAATAAACGAGAAGAAAATGCAGATTGTTTGGGATGAAACACTAATTTGAAGGAATATGAATGTAATACGGAAAATTATAGCGTTTTCAATGAACAATAAAATAATTATAGCTGAAACTAGAAATTTGAATGGGATTATTTATTTAATACTTATTTAAGTAATGAATACTTATTTATATTAAATGTTAAATACTTCCATAGGGTAAACCAGCCAACAATTGACTGCATACCAATGAATGACCATCAGGCAAACAAATGTAAATTTAAAATTATTAAATGTTTATAAATGGAGTGTAGTTCCATTTTTAATATTCTATATTTTTAGTTTAGCGTATAAAGCAAACAATGAACTGATGAGTACAGTTCTTATTAAAAATATTTCTGAAATTTTAACGTTTTGCACTTTATAAGTAATTTTTTAAAATTAACCATGAGAATAAGTAATTATTTTTATACATAAAAATTGAAAGGAAACTAAATGTAATGGCAACTTCAGCAGTTGTTTTGTTGGCATAAATAAATACATTCAAGTATTAACCTGAAATGTCCATAAGTTCAACAATTCGGTCATTCACTACTTACTTTAAGTTTAATACTATTAAGTGTAATAGTTATTTTAACTATTAAATACTTAATTTCTAAGTTTACAAAGCCAGAAGTTAATACTTAAAATAACGATTATTTTTAATAGCATGATACTTTGCAAAGAACTACTAAAGTATTTAGTACTTACTTAATATTTATTTAATACCAATAGAATTATAATAATATTAAGTGATGCTGTGTAACAGTCGTAATTATAGTATCATCACCATATATGTATCTACTACATTTTGCACTTAATATTTAGCAGATTTTTCTTTCCTTCCGAAACACTAATTTTGCAAATCTCACCCGAGTTTCGTCACCGCGCGTATCATTATCGTATTGGCGTACATATTTCGCAAGGGACCATTACGAAATTCACATACGTTAGGTTACACACGGTGAACCAGTTGTTTGTTTACGTAAAAATTGTTTCTTTAATCGATGCGTATCGGCACGATTAAACGATCACAATGTACCCAACATTGCACCACCACCTAACCTAGAAATAACGATCGATTCAAGAATTCAAACATAAACACCGTATACGCAATTTCAGCAACCGTTAACCGGTCTTACATAACGACGGTCGGAAATCGTGAAATCAACCATCGTATAAATATCAACAAGGAAAATTCGCGTTTTTATACAGGGGGCGACTCATAAACTAGGAAGAATATTATTTTGTAGGTAATATCATTCCAGAATAGCTTTCCCCCCTCTGTAAATTGTGTGCCAGGCACGAAACTCGATTATGCAAATGGCCGACCGTCGAAACGAAAGGCGTGTCCCGGGCTGGACAAAGGCGATTCCAATGAAAAAAAAAAAAAAAGAACGAAAGAAAAAAAAAGGTGGCGTCGTCTGGTTAACGGAAAATTTCTCCAGGCGTCTCCCGGAGTAGGTACCCCACACGCGTAAAAGTCGATGCTCGCATGGCAACGTGTCCCGGTTCTTCTCTCGGCGCACCAAGATCGTGTTCGAGAAACGGCCCCACGCGCGCGTAATCCAGCCTTTAAAAGAAATTCAGGTCGAAGTTTCTCGCGAAGGTGAGGAGATAAAACGCGCCAGGCACACATTGGTGGGTGACCGTATGGTAACGGGGAATGGTACAGGAAGGAGAGTGAGAGAGAGAGAGAGGGCGTCGGGTGAAAGGCCGCAACGATTCTTCGACGCGATTACGCTCCCGTGGGCATGTCGCGCCACGAGTATAACAAGAGTGCTGGACGACACCTATGCATGTGCATAAACCACTGGTGAACGGTCTTGCGTGGTAAACTTCGACGCAGTATCGTGATAACCGGCCACGTTTTTGAACTTTGAACCGGACGGGTTTTAGAACGGCCACGATAAAGATGTAGGAAGAGAACGGTTGATGTCTGTGGACTGAGAATAAGTTTCAGGGGTGGTAATTCAGATGGAGAGAGAGTATTAGTAATCAGCTGTTTTTGAAATTGTGAGGCGGCATATTTTGAAATAATAGTATCTCCTCGATCTTAACCCTTTCGTTCGGAATGTTGCCATATGGCTACGAACTCTAAATTACGAAATAAAATATTAGTGTCATGTATGTTTTTATATCCGTGAGTGTATAATAGTTGGTTCCAGGGCCGTTCCTGGCGGGGGTGCCAAAGGTGCCCCTGCACCTGGGTGGCCAAACCCAGGGGCAGTCATAGACCATTTATTATATGTAAAATTCAATAAGAATAACTATCAAAACTTTGATGATTCTTAAAATTTTAAACAAGCAGAATTCAATCAAATTAATTTTATATGTAATCTTTGGAACACTACTCGTATATA
Organism: Dufourea novaeangliae; assembly: GCF_001272555.1. Taxonomy (NCBI): domain Eukaryota; kingdom Metazoa; phylum Arthropoda; class Insecta; order Hymenoptera; family Halictidae; genus Dufourea; species Dufourea novaeangliae. Next base: position 127,510 of record NW_015373985.1, on the reverse strand, counting down.
AGAATGAGCTCTCTTTATATACAGCTCAAAAAAGCATATGATATTTAGCCATATTTATTGAATTAAATTCGCGTAGGTTATTAATAGTCTATATAATTATAAACTATTACATCATTATTACAACCACCATATGTTAGTTTTGTAGTTATATGTAGAATAAAATATTCATCTTAAAATACATCATTTCTTTTTTAAGGATCTTTGTTTCATTTTATGAAAATAGAATTTAGAAAATATTCCTTTTGCATGATAATGTTAAAAAACTGTACATATAGATTAATACTACCTAAAAATACTTTGGACCATATGATGCTTAGATAAAAACTAATTAAACATACTTTTGTATAGGTATAAAAGTAAACACAGCAGTATAATAAATAGTAAATTAATAAGAGCGACCATATTGTTTCTGCACCCGGGCGGTCAACAACCCAAGAACGACTCTGGTTGCTTCCAGTTTTGTATAGACGGTATGGCATAGTTTTGAATGTGCATTTAATGACTTATCGGTAAAAGATGACATTATTGGTCCTTTGTTTCATTCATTTGATGGAATTCAAGTATTGAGCATGTTAGAAATACAATAGACACTTACAAAATTGTAATTTCTTTCAAATAATTAGTTCTAGAGCAACGATTACCGATTTCGTCGCGAAATAGTGGATTACTTATTGGTACAGCTAATAGAATGTCTTAAAAAGTTTAGATTTTTAATCTTGACGGATCAGTTGTTATTGGGGTGACATGCGGGATCAAAGGTGTCAATCGAGTTGACAATGAAAAGAGAACCGGCTGTCGGTAGTGAGTGCTTTATGGAATGATATCCGTTTTAATGGCGTCAGAAATGTCAGAGAAATGATCGATGTCTTTCACATTGGCGACTCTAGACGGCTGAATTCAAAATTTATTAGTTTTCACATCGTTTATATAAGGTTATGAGTTTGCAGGTATGGTGGGAACTATGTAGACAGTCAATGAAATGCGTATTATCGACGAGTACTAAACGGCATTTCCTTCCATACGAATAAACCTAGCATAAAGACTGACTAATGAACGGATGATGATTATTACATTGACGTCAAGCTATGTTGTCCAGTTACGTAATATGCATTACATAGGTCAATCGTAGCGTATACATTCGTTCATAATCACCCGAAGAAAAAGATATGATTTTTGCCACCATATTGACCTCTTTACTTCCACGAATGTGAATACCTATTATTGCTACCCAATTTATTGGTTTATAAACGACGTCTGTATTTCATCTATACACAATTGAAGGGCTTATAAAAGATGTAACTCTTCTTTTATAAGCTCTCGTTCAAACGATCCCCAGCTCTCACTGGTCCAAGCCGACCGATCTTACAAACAGGGTCAAGAATGATCTTCGGTACCGTATACCTACAGTAAATCCTCAATGAGTGTTCGAAGGCTCCTCAGCACTGCGAAGGAGAGGTCCCCAGTTGTAACGCTGACTTTATAAGATTTAGCGCAACGATAGAGTTCAGAATTCTGCAGCCAATGACATTTTTTTATATCTATGGCCAATACTTTATGCAATACTTAACGTTCAGTGGTGAGGAGCCTTCGGACACTCATCGAGAATTCACTGTACACCGTTTCCCGCGTACAATCCCCCCCCCCCCTGAAATCTCCGTTTCCCAACGTCTCACTCCAATATTAACTCTATCCGTGTCTGTTCCAGAAGTTCGGAGGATCATGGATCCAGCGGGGGTAGCGGGGGAGGAGTCAGCGGAGTCGGCGTCGTCAGCGGCGTTGGCTGCGTCGGCGGTGTCGGCGGCGGTAGTTCCGGCATCGTTAGCGGCAGCGTTGGCAGCGGAGGAGGCAGCGGCGGCAGTGGCAGCAGCAGCAGCAGCGGAGGCGGTGGCGGTGGCGGTGGCGGTGGCGCAGGGTCAGGCGGCGTCGGCGGTGGTGGCAACGTCGTCGGGAGTGGAATCGGCGGCGGCGGCGTCGGCAGCAACGGCGGCGGCAGCGGTGGCAGCGGTGGCGGCAGCGGCAGCGGCGGCGGCGGCGGCGGAATTAACGACAGAGAGAGGGACAGGGAGAGGGAGAGGGACAGAGATCGTGACAGGGATAGGGACAGGGATCGTGATAGAGAGAGGGACCGTGAGAGGGACAGGGAGAGGGAACGGGAAAGAGACCGTGACAGAGAGAGAGGCACTGAGGGCTTCGAGTCACGTGGCTCCCACGGCAGTTTCTACGGCAGCGAGAGAGGCAGCGGCCGAGGGGTCGGTTCCGGGGGTGGTGTCGGCGTCGGCGGCGTCGGCGGCGTCGGTGTCGGCGGCGTCGTCGTCGTTGGCGGCCATCCGGCTGATCCTTCTGCCGGCGATCCTGGCGGCTACATACCCCGCGGGCGTCCACCTCCGACGAGCTCTTACCACGTGACATCGACCAGGGCGAGGGATCGGCTTTACTCGAGAACCGGCCCGTACGCCTCCGGGCCGCCGCCCCCGCCCCACTTAGATCGTCATCGTGGTGGCCTGCCACCGTCCTCCTGGTCGGCGTACGAGTCGACGACCTCGAGATACGGGAACGCACCGCCGCCACCCTCGCCTGCCAACAACGACGCCTACCAGGACGAGCAAGGTAATTGCCCTTACACATGGAAACATATCAGAGCTCTAGGCTATCTCTCTTTCTCTTTTGCTACGTCCGCGTGAGCATGCTTATCGCTGGGGTCCACCTTTGCGTCTGCGTGCCCGCGTGTGTTCACCCGCAGGTGGAATATACAAGGTGTCCGCGTGAACAGTGTACCGTCCGTTATTCCCTGAATAGTTTGAAACACTGGTAAACTGTTTATGTGAAATTCAATGGCACGGGGGGTAATTAACGGGGTATAGTGATTTTTTTTAAACAGTATTATTTTAAGAGATATGATAGTCAAGTTTGGTTTTTTTAAAGGGAATTATATAGTTTTTTTAGATCAGTTGATCGTGTGTTTGAAGACGAAGTCAGTAACCTTTAATGTATACACCCTTTTGAAATAGTTTTCGAGATATTGAGCTTGCAAATTTACTGACTTACCTGGCACTTGAAACGTTAACAACACCACTTCCGGTGTTTCCTATTCTAGCAGGTTTTTTTCCGTTGAAAATCAGTAAATTTTGTAAGTGCAATATCACGAGAACTATTTGAAAAAGGGTGTATACATTAAGGGATACTGGATTCGTTTTGAAACGCTCTATCAAGTGATCTAAAGGAAAATATATAATTCCATTGAAAAAACCAAACTTCACTATCATATCTCTTAAAATAATAATGTTAACAAAAAATCATCGTAGCCCGTTAATTCTTCTGGTACGGCGTCGGTGCACTGCACTGACTCTCGTGCCGTTCTCAACGGTCTGTGCTTGGCGAACAAAGTGAAAACAGTGGCGTAAGGAAAGGGCCACCTACCACTTGGTAAACTTATTTCAGGTACTGAAGCAATTGTTAAATCGAATGTTTATTCAGCATAAATTTCAGTAATTTCCAATACCACGTGGAACGAGCATGGTAAGAGGCCCTTATCCAACACTACTTTTTTCCCTAGCGGAAGCGGAGTTTACTCGTGAGGGTACATTAAGTATAGCTATGAAAAATATCTTACAATTTGATTTATTAATAGATTATAACAATGTATGTGACGCCACATACCGTCAGCCGAACAGGAAGAAACGGAAAGTTTTCGTCGACCTCAAAAGGGTTAAGTAACCCCTTCGTGCCATTCGATTTTATGTAAACAGTTTTCTCGTATTTCAAATAATTTAGGAAATAACGGACTGTACACTGTTCGCGCGGACATCCTGCTGTGTCTCGCCCCACTCCTCGTACGTTTTGTTTCGCGTGTGTGCAATGATTCTGTGTGTGTGTTTCGTTCGGGGGGATACGCGGGGCGAGTATGTGTCGCTTACTTGCGGCCAACACGTGGTCGTTTTGCGATTTATGATCGATAACGATGATTAAGATTCGTGAATTTTGCAGTTGTTGTTCCATTTTTATCTTGTTTGTATAAATGGTTCTGGAAGATTTTCTAGGTCGTTTTCTTCAGGTGTAGCTCGAGCACTCGATCGATGTGTTGATTGTATGTACGGTTATGTGGATGATAGACATGCTTCTTGTTTGTACATATGTTGATTACCATGTGATTTGTACGTGTTGGCATCAGCGCGGTTAATAACCCTTCGAACCTTATCAACATAGTTCGATTAAAAATGTGTGAAGTCATTAGGTAGCTTTTTGTAAAATATGTGTTTTAACCCTTAACTACAGATGACTCGTGTCGGGGATGCATAATCCGACAAGGATCACTTTGTAACGGTTTTGATAACCAAGTCAATGTTATTTTTCGTTATCCTTTTGGAAGTAGTGTGCCACTTACTGTCAATTGAAGGTGCACAAACGCCTAGAGCTCTAAAAATTCGTCACTAGGTGGTGATAGTGAAATGAAAATTCAAATTTATTTTTCGTTATCGTTTCGGAAATAGTGTGCCACTTATTATCAGTTGAAGATACAGAACCGACTAGAGTTTCCAAAAAGGCCCCACTAGGTTGTGATAGTGATAGAAGAATTTAAATTCGTCTCTGAGATGAGAGGTCTCTAGTGAAGGGTTAGGTAAAATATTTTTAAAGTAGAAGCTTGCAAACAACAGTGTACTTTTCACTAGTAAAAAAGAATGTGATGGACGCTTATTCTAAATCCTTTCTTGACCAATGCGTAATGCTTTCCAAAAATATAATCGTGCATGTTCGCTTAAGGTTCTGATTAACAATGCTCAGAATTCATTATTAAGCTAACACGTTGAATGCATCTGACACAATTTACTTGTTACGTTAGACAATTAAAAGTCTGACAGGTATTGTCAATTATTCGATCCAAGTTAATCCATAAATTTGAACTCTGAGATACCGATGACCACTGATGCCACCTCTGGCAAGCCCAGAACCAGTCATCGATGACTATCGTTCATAGGCCAAAGTCACCAACTCTACTTTTTCAATTTTTTCAAAATTTAACGCCAAAACATTGGTACTTTACTTTTTACATTTAATATCAATTTTGTGGAGTTAACAGTTTCGGTAATTGAACGGTTCATATTAAACGTGTTAGCTAACGGGCAACTAAGGTAGATGTCCCAATTACTGTCACCTTAAGATTGCAGTGTAACTTCATTTAATCATTTTATGTGCTGGTTATCCTAAAAATCGTCTCAGCTTGGACCATAATGTTATTTAACATCTTCTCATAAAAAAAATAGTCTATGCATTAAATATGAATAACTAATTAATAATTAATTAAAATCTGCGAGCATTCCTAGTGTCTCTATAATTGTTTACTCAAAAATTAAAGAAATTCAATACAATAGTCGCGTTTCCAACGCTCAAATTGCACTTTCATTTTTCGACATTAATTTTTAAATACCAGGTACATACAAGTACACGTATTTCTGTGTTTCTATGTAAATCAGTGTCCCAATTCAATAATAAAATTTTGTACACGCACAATGCTCTATAGTGACCATATTCAGGATACTGACAGTAATTGGGGACATTTACCCTAACATTAACACTAGAATTACCAAACCCGTCCAAATGACGGATTTCAAATTTTTCATTTTCCAAATACTGAAATCATGATACTTCTGTCGAAATTTATATTGACCCTTAGTTGATTACACATATTCCGTTACACGGTAGTATGTTGTATTATATATTAATACATGCCGATATATTATACAATTTAATTTAGTACAAATTAAACGCTGGTAGTTCTAGTGTTAACGATTACAATATCCAATCACCAATGAAACAAGTGTTATTAACCATACTTAAATATACGTGTGTAGATTACATTTGTCGTGTTGTTCCACTAGGCGGTGGTGGAGGAGGCGGCGGCGGTGGCAGTAGTAGCAGCGGCGCACTACGACAGCACAAAAAACAGCGCAGAAAATCGCGAAGCGGAAGCAGCTCGCCGAGCGGCAGTAGCCGTTCCGGTAGCAGCAGCAGCAGCCGAAGCGGTAGCTCCGCCGGCAGCACTTCCGGAGGCAGCACGTCGCCGGGCAGTTCGCCCCACCGTACCGGAAATGCCGCCGTCACCGAGGATCGCAGGCCGCTCGCGATCTGCGTCCGTAATCTGCCTGCGCGTAGCAGCGACACCTCCCTGAAGGATGGCCTCTTCCACGAGTACAAGAAACACGGCAAAGTGACGTGGGTGAAGGTTGTCGGGGCAGCGGGCGATCGGTACGCCCTGGTCTGCTTCAAGAAGCCCGAGGACGTCGAAAAGGCCCTCGAGGTCTCGCACGACAAGCTGTTCTTCGGCTGTAAGATCGAGGTCGCCCCCTACCAAGGGTACGATGTCGAGGACAACGAGTTCCGACCTTACGAGGCCGAACTCGACGAGTACCATCCGAAGGCGACGCGCACGCTCTTCATCGGGAACCTCGAGAAGGACGTTACCGCGTCCGAGCTTAGGAAGCATTTCGAGCCTTTCGGCGAGATAATAGTAAGTCGGCCCATGTTTGCTGTCTACTACAGTTGCAGGATGGCTATTGTGGTACCGTCGTAACAGGGGATCACTTTTTATGTAAAATGAATGTTTATAGAGTTTAACTTTTGTTTAAACATGCATGCGGACTGATTATGATAAATTATGCGTTATCTGCGTAATGTATAAAGTACAGTAGACCTCTTCTAACACGGGTTCGTGTAAAGGTTCGTATTCGCCGGTAAAGGGTTCCTGGACACTGACATACAAACTAGGGAAAAAAGTGGCGGACGGAAAAAAGAGTTTCCTACCACTTGGTTTAGGAAGTTACTGAACTTTATGCTAAATTAACATTCAGTTTAACATTTATTTCAGTACTTCAATTTATGAAGTGGTATGCGACCCTTCCCCTACGTCACTTTTTTCCCCCTAGTGGAAGGCGAGTTTGCACGTCAGTGGACACTGTTCGCAAACAGTGCTCGCAAGAAGTTAACAAACTTTTCATAACGCTTTAGATAACTATACTTTGCGAATACGTCGAGAATGGTATTTGAACTGATCAGGAACAGTATGCGAACAAACGATTCTTAGAAGGAACTATTCCTATATTGTTTGCGAATACCAGTGGAAGCGCACCTTAACTCAGATTCGTATAACACGACGGAAAAATTGCGGTAGTGTTCGTTTAACACGATGAAAGATTTACCGTTTTTTATGGCAAATGTGTTATACAAACATTATTTATAAATATGCGTAATAACCAATATGACTCCATTTAACACCGAACGTATACCTCGTGTAATATAGGGGTTTACTGTGCGTATTAATTAGTTACTCACGATTTGTATGTCTAATTCATTAAAAAGTTCTGGAAACTGTCATGCAAGTTTTTCGGTTCCTCCTAGGTTAGGCTAAATAGGTCTCTCAATAAATGTCAAAACTGTCAGTATCTTGTAAAACAAAGTCTCACTTACAAAGTCTGGAATATTTCATAAATTTTGTAAAACGATCATACTAGTTCGTTATATGAAACAGTTGAAGATCCTTCATTGTTTTTATTTATTTATCTGTAACAAGTCACCCCTTTATCGGTTGTACTACGATTTCGATTGCTTTACAGAATTTCTTAATCAGTCATTACATATAGTAATAGTACAGTACCTTGGAAAATTGTTTTATCGATTCTTGTTACTATCGAATCATCAAAGTTTGTGATTACTGATTCAGAACCTTTATCTGTATTATACACGGTCGTATGTTTGATGTCGTAAAGTCGACATTAGTATTCAGGAAAAATGTATAATATTCGGAAAAAAATAACTTCATTCTAATAACTATGCTAATATTTCCTTGAACGACGTATTTTACCCATTTACAAATTGCGATTTGGAGATTAACGGATGTTGTCGAGTAGTCTGCATTCACTTAAAAATTGCATGCTAAGTAAACAACCATATAAGTATTTCGTAATCGTCATCTATTTTAAAAACTCCATCGTTATGTATGACTAATTCATTATTGTTTTGAGTGATATAGTATTGAGTAGAAAACTAATACACAAATGCTTCTACAGAATATAAATAGTAGTAACATACAATAGTCACATACAATACGTGAAAACTTTAGAGGTTATGAAGAATTACTATAAAGAATAATAGTTTTAATCTTTTAGTTAATTTAATGTATTAAAGTGCTTTGTACAGATGCAACTGAAACTGCCGTTAAACACCGATAATTCCATAGTACTATTAACAGGAGGGTAAATATAGATTTTTTTTAATTTTACAGGAAATAGATATTAAGAAACAGGGCGCGGTGTCAAGCTATGCCTTCTGCCAATACTCCGACATTGGTAGCGTCGTCAAAGCTATGCGATCGATGGACGGCGAACACCTGGGGGCTAATCGAATAAAACTTGGATTCGGAAAGTCCATGCCCACGTCCTGTGTTTGGGTAGATGGCATTGGAGGTAATTGTAATAAAGGATTGCAACCTTCCTCCACTCGTTTGACATTTCATTGACTAAACCAATTAGTGTCTTCCTTCGCTAGTTTGACTTATCATTCACTAAACCAGTTAGGGTCATCCTAAATTTACTAATGAAACCTATCCTAAAAGAGCATTAGCAGACGATAAACCTCAAGTATCTCTCACTTACATATAGTTACACATACTCTTGTTTTGATAAATAAAGAACATGTAATTCTATCTGAAAGTAAAACTCAATACATAGGTTCATCGTTGGTAGCACAATAGAGGAAATATCCTTATTCATCGTATAAAAGTCAATTAAAGTTGTAACTTGAAATATTGTCATACAAGGTTTCCTGTCCAGGAAAATCGAATCTCAATATTTCTCAGATATACATGCTGATAATGACATTGATAACGAATTGGTGTAAATTCTGAAGGTTTCTCTTCAAATCTGGGCTTTTAAGGTTAGGTCATCTTTCCTTGAAACGTTATTCGAAAAAAATTTACTTTTCATAAGCATTAAACTAGGAAGACCTTCATGTTTAATCGTTGTCAAAGAGGTACTGCAATAAAATAACATAGTTCTGATCCCCTTTTCAGATTGTATGTCGGAGAAGTACCTGAACATGCAGTTCCATCAATTTGGACCTATATCTCAGGTCGTAGTGGACCGGGAGCGAGGGCACGCTCTGGTCTTCTTCGAGCAGATTAGCTGCGCGCAAACTGCTGTGAAGGAGATGAGGGGAGCTGCTCTTCGTGGACGTCGACTTCAGGTTGACTTTGCTTCCAGAGAGTGCCAGGAGACGTTCTACGAGCACCTCGAACGACAGGGTGTCGCTGGAGAAAAACCTTGGGACACGAGGCCTTCCCCAGCGACCACCTTCGATGTCTCGTATGTATACTTTATAGTGTACCATAAATTCTCTGAATACTGCTGGATGTTTTTATAAAATAATTATTCAGACGTTTGTTAACATAAGTAAATTTATTTTAACACGTTCACTGTTCAAGCTGATGAAATTTCTCATATCCTAATAAACATTTTCCTCGTTCTCCGATCTTAACAAATTGCTATGTTTGTAATTGCATTGCAAACTATAGTTCCAGAGAAAATGATGAAATTACGAATACCGTAGATATCAATTGTCGTGATTTTCCAAGTAAATGTGGCTTAGATACACGCATCAGTCATTGAACAGCGGACATGTTAACGTTATTATAAGGTATAGTTACATATGCATCTCACGGGATATTCGACAAACATTTCTACAATCTCAGTGACAGAAACACCGATGTGCTTTGTGTCATAGTTTAACCAACGATATACCCAGCACAATATTCAAAAAATTTCAACAAATGTCTGTTACTGGGTCCTGCAGAAACCGGTCAAATATCCTATAGGATGCTTTTAGCATGCATATTACCTGGATCCCACGAATGAGAACGTGAAAATATAGTACACCCCCGTTATTTGAAGGATTCCTTCCAGGCGGGAGCGTAGCAGTTTCGACTCCGGGGTGACTGTATCGAATTCGAGTAGCAGGTTTACCCGCTACGAGACGCCCCCGAGGTCGAGAACGGCGAGTTACTCCCGCACATCTGGAGGTGGCAGTACACCGGGCGCGAGTCCAGCCCATCCAACCGCGATGTCCCGTAGCAATAGGCGATCGTATCAGGACACCTATTACGATGGGGACTACAGCGAGCCGGCGCCTCGACGGTTCCGCAGCTACGACGAGTTTAGTCAGGGAAGCGGGGCGAGTCACGACGACTATCAGAGCAGCGTGCTTGGCGACGGAAAGCTGAACGACGACGATTGTCCGCCACCCTCGCGTCGCCACGCAGTGCAAAGCGTCGTCACCAGTGTCGATCCCCCTGCTCCGCCACCACCCTTGTTGCCGCCACCGCCGGACATCCGGCACCTTCAAAAGGAACGGGTGCACCTCTTGGAACAACTCGAGGAGTGTCACAGCAGCGGCGACGAGGTCGGTTTCGCCCCGAAGAAACGCGCGAAACTCGACGGAGCTTCCACGACAATACTGTGCGAGGACGACGAGCCTGAGATCGCGTCGTTGCTGGTCACCTCGCACTCGAGTAGAAAAGGCATGGACATTCGACGCGTCAGCGACAGTAAGGTGGTGGTGCACCATGGTACGAGGAGAGGCAGCTGCGAGGGCAGGGGCCCGGGACCCTGCAAGCGCCGGCGTGATGTCACTAGCAGGTGTGTGTTCACAGTTTCCTGATGTTTGAGTTATTGGTAGTCTGATCAAGAGAATGCACTCGTGCATTAAACTGTATCTAAATCAGCATTGAACCCCAAATGTTCATGTACACGCAATAATTTCTGTTAAAGGCATCACGAACATCACGATGGATCGCGGCCAGGTACCCCGTTGGTCGACGAGAGGCCGGAAAACCTAGTGCCCAGCGAGCCGAGGCGGTTTCGTGAACGAAGTCACGAGGGACCTCTGTCGTTACCGTTACCGAGGTTCGCCACACAGATGTTGAACAACAACAACAATAACAACAACACCAGCAGCAGCAATAACAACAGCAGCGGCAGTAATCGATCGAGCAACACGAGCCTCGCGAAGGTCACCAGTCCGCCGTGCGCCACTCTGTCGACGACGCCGAGTCCCCGTGCCGCACCCCAACCTCCTGCTTCGCCACCGCCTCGTCATCCCAGTCCGAGTCCGACCAGCTCGGACAGCGAAACGGCGCCTCAGTCGCCCAGTCTCGAAGAAAGGATACGGTCCCTTGACGAGAAATACGAGAAATGGTCCGGTTCGAGGGCGTTGAGCGCTGCCGGCGGCGATGCGTTGGCCAAGCTGGACGCGACCGCGTCCGCGCGGTTCAGGTTCAGGCACAAGCTTCTCGATCTGGATCTACACGAGGTGCAGCCGTCCGACATCGTAAAGTCGGTTCTTGCCAAACGAAGTGTGTTCGACGAGGACTCGAAGCGGTTAGAGAACTTCAGCGAGAAGTACGAACCGCGAGAGTTCACCGGTGTTCTGAACGTCAGCTCGATGATCGGCGGCACGAGTGGTCTGACGTCGACCGGTGGCTGCACCAGCAAGGTCTGCTTACAGTATCCGTTTCCTAGTCACCCGCCTGTACAGTTGACCAGTAGCGCGACCGCGACCAGCCAGATCGGCATAAGTACCACGTCCCTGTCCTCGAGCCTGACATTCACGACGAGCATGTCGTCAGCGTTGAAGACAGACCCGCGGGTAACGGTGCAGCATAATTGCGTACACCCGACACCGGCCACGCCGATCACTCCCGGCACGTCAATCAAAACTGTTAGTCCCGAATTACCACCAGTCTCGCTGCCAATCGGTCTTGGTAGTGGGACGACAGCCAGTAGCGGCAATAGTAGCGGTTTAGCGTCAGCTAGTAGTATTCTTAGCAGCAACGGTAGCGTAAGTAACATTCACGTTCTTGGAGCATCAACCAGCCGTGGGCCAAGTACGACGTCGGCGTCCGCTGTTCCGACAACGGCGACGGCGACGGCGACGGTCACGTACGCGACAACGGTGCCGGCCACTGCGATAGCGACGGCGACAACGACGACGTCCGCGACAGCAGCGACCGCACCGTCGATGACCACCACCACGACGACCACGGTATCAACATCGTCATCATCATCAACCGGTCAATATCAAACTTCCATGTCCACCGTCTCCTCCACGGTGCTATCGTCTTCCACGACGTCCGCGTCCACGTCCACGTCGAACTCCTCTTCCTGCTCGTCGTCGTTATCTTCGTCCGCCGATAGCTCCCGTTCGCGACTACGGAAAGAGATCGGCAGTAATCGGGACAGCAGAGATTCTCGTGACAGCAAGGACGGTAGGGATTCGAAGTACAGTAGTAGTAAGGGAAAAGATTGTCAGAGGAAGTCGCGAAAAGAGGACACGGACGTGGAGAGGAGTCGCAAGGACCGGGAGGAGAAAGAGTCCGTGGTTAGCGACATAGCCGATTCCGATAGTCACAGAGAGTTCAAAGAGAACAAGGAGGTGCGTTACGAGAGAAAAGACCGGGACGAGAAGGAAAGACGGGAGAAAGACGATCGTGAGAGGCAGGAGAGGAGGGAGAAGGAGGATCGTGAGAGACAAGAACGAAAGGAACGAGAGGAAAGGCGGGAGAAGGACGAGGAGAGACGGGAACGAGAGAGGCTGGACAAGGAACGACAGGAGAAGGACAAACGGGAGAGAGAGGAGAAAGAACGGGAACGAAAGGAACGCGAGGAAAACGAAGCTAAGGAGAAAGAGAGGAGAGAGAAGGAAAGGTTAGAGCGTGAGAAACGGGAGAGGGAAGAGAAAGAACGACAGGAGAGAAGGGAGAGAGAGGAACGAGAAAGGAGGGAACGCGAGGATCGGGAGAGGAAAGAACGGGAGCTTCGATTAGAGCGGGAGAAACAGGAGAAGGAACGGCTTAGGAAGGAAAGAGAAGAACAAGAGAGGCGAGAGAAAGAGGAACGGGACAGATTGGAGAGGGAAAGAAGGCGGGAGGAGAAGGAACGGATCGAAAGGGAACGGAAGCGCGAGAGGGAGGAGAAAGAACGACTCGAGCGGGAACGACGGAAAGAGAAAGAAGAACGGGAGAGGGCGGAGAAAGAGAAACGGGAGAAAGAGGAACGGGAGAGATTCGAGCGAGAGAAGCACGACCGTGAGAAGAGGAGAGAACGCGAGGATCAGGAAAGACGCGAGAAGGAGAAGTCCGAGCGTGACAAGAGGAGGGACCGAGAGGAAAAGGACAAGGAGAAGAGAGACCGTGACGAGAGTAGAAGGCAACCCATCGAAAATCATCTTCATCAAACCGTGTCCCAATCGCAGAATCAGATCGCCCCTGCTCCCGTGTCCATCAAACGGCGTTGTTCGTCGCAAGACGGACCGACGGAGGATGACGCGAAACGTATGAAGATCTCCGACCACCGTAGGGACAGCAAAGACCGGCCTAGACAGAACAGGAGGTCCGAGGATCGTAAACATCGCAACGATTCTCATCGATCTAGCCGAGAGAGCAGGGAAAGTCGCGATAGCAAAGAAAGCAGCGGATCTACGCAGACCCAGGACAGCAGAGAAAGTCACAGCGAGATCAACAGGGAATCAAACAGGGAGAACAGAGAAAACAGGGAAAACAGAGAGAACAGAGAGAACAGAGAGAACAGGGAGAACAGGGAGAACAGGGAGAACAGAGAGAATAGAGAGAACAGGGAGAACAGGGAAAACAGGGAGAACAGATGAAAGAGAAACAACGGAACAAGAGAAGTCGCTCCGAGAAAGAGTCGAGGGAACGAAGCCCAAGAGTCTCCCACGAAACGGACAAAGAATTCCTATCGAGGCTGGAACTTTCTAAACGGAACGATTCGAACTCGCCGAGCGAACAGACTCAGGTCAGCTCGAATCATTCCCGAGAGATACAACAACACCATCAGCAACAATCTGCCTTGAACTTGCACAGTGACGTGGACGACGGTCCGTTGTCTACTCACGATATGCAAGTGGCAAGGCATCCGTCCGCTACCGACACGGACAGCGATGAACCAAAGAAACACTCGATCTTTGATATCGTTGACGACGAGCCCGCTTACATCAGTATGTACGACAAGGTGAAGGCACGATCGACCAAGAACATGCAGAAGCTCGAGGAGGAGAAACGTCAAGTGCGTCTGAAGGACAAGTTCTCGCAGTTGAAGCAAAGTCGAGCCAGACGGGAGGAGAAGAAGCAGAGCACCTCGTGGGACGGGGATTCGGTGTCCAGCAAAGCTCTGACGGAGGACGAGGCTACGTCCGAGTCGGACTCGGCCAGAGCCAAGTCGCTGTCCAGAAAGGGCTCTCGGTCGCGAATTCACTCCGACACCAGTGAAGAGGACGAAGCGTTCAACAACAAGATCAGAAAGGTGAAGACCGAGAGGTTCCTGGAGAGCGACGTCGATCTCGGATTCGCCGACACCGAGGAGAAACATAATCCTCTGGACACCTCGAATGTGGTCAGTAGTGTCCATGCGAATGTGAAGGAGGAACCTCGTACGTCGGACGACGATGAACGAATTTCCGTTGGTTTCCGCGTAAACCATCCCGCGATTGTCGTTAATAATCACGAGAGGGACTCGCGCAAGAAGTCGCATAAGAAGAAACAGAAACGACAGAAGAACTCGATGTCGAACGAGGACAGTTTGAAAACCGAGTCCTTGGAGAGTATCGAGCACAAGGCCAAGTCGAACATCACCAGCAATGTGGACGGTCGACCGAATCACACGTCAGAGCCCATTACCGTTGCGAACACGACCACTTCCGTGACGACGGTGTTGGAGAACACCGAGGAGAGGATACGATCCGACAAGAAGCAACGGAACAAGAAGGACAAAAGAAGAGACAGGAACGGAGACGATAAGGCTAAAGCGAGGAGGAAGAGGATCAACAGGCAAGAAGCTAGGGATTCGCAGCGTATGGAAGACATCTTCGGTCCTTTATCGGATGACGTTGATGATGGTCCGTCGAACACGTTCTTCAACCGACTGGGCAGTATTCCATCGGAGAACAACACCTACGCTTCCGACAGTGACGGTGGTCATAGTCCGGTGTTGGACGTGGAACGAGTGAGAAGAAAGACTGAGAAGAAGCGTCGTCATCAACCAGAAGACGAGAACAGCGTGGACCTGGCGGAGGCCGGCCGGGAAATCGAAGCGAAACTCTTAGGACTACCGAATTCCCCGAAATCGGGTATAGCGTGTACGGAGAGCAACGATCACGACGTGTTTCGATTCACGGACGACAACGACAGCGTGGAACCGTCTACCCCAACCACGGTTCCGGAGAAGGTCAAAGAGAAAAAGAAAAAGAGAAAGAAGTCGAAAGAGGAGCGTAGTCGAAAGGATTACCACCATCATCACCACCATCACCATCATCATCACGAAAAGAGTGGCGAGTTACCGTATCTGGGCGCAGATCCTAGTCCTCCAAGGGCCAGCAGTCCGATAATTACCAAGACAATGTCGCCTACTCTGCCTACACCCAGAGACACGTTGCTCAGTCCAATCCCGCAGGTTACGTCCAGCGTGACGACACCATCGATGACTCCGCCGGTGAGTGGCGGTATTCAGACCTCGAAAGCGGAAAAGAAGAAGGACAAGTTCATACCTGGCTTTGGTATCGAGATCGACGAGGCCATTCATGAGAACGCGGTAAAGAGCATCTCTGAGCCGGAAGAACGCGAGAACAGTTGTCAGTCGCGAAGCGGTAGGGAGGAACCAGACGTGACTGCGCCGACGACACCACCCGCGCAGACCGAAGACAAGCCTAGGGTCGCCATCTCGCAGGAAGAGACCGAGGACGCCGTCGCCGCGTTGCTGGAGGAGACTTTCGGAGGGTCTACCGAAGAATTCTCCTACGAAGGCGAGGAAGAGGACGCGGAAGCGGACGACACGGTTGGTCCAGCAACGGAGGCGCCCCAAGAGGACGTCGAAGAAATGCAACAGGCTGTCGAAAGTTTGAACGCCTCCGCCGGAGAAGGCGAAACGGACTTGAAACCAGACACCCCTCAGAGCGAGCACGATCTTCAGATAGACACCGACACGGAAGAGGATCCGAATTACGAATCGTTCGACTTGACGCAGCCACCGAAAACGCCAGACATTCCGTCGTTCTACAAATCTCCCACAAAGACTGTAAACACCATCACGCCATCTCTAGCCGCGGCGGAGAAGTCGGCCGAGACTCGAATAACCTCTGTACCCGTGAAACCACCGAGTCCACCCACGTCCGTGATCGCCCATTCGTGGAACTTGAACGAGAAGCCTCGAGAGGTTGTTAAACCCGTGCCAATTGAATCTGTCGACACAAACATCAGCGTGGCCAGTCCCGAACGATTGACCCCTCAGGCTCATCGGGTCACGACCCCTCCATCGCCGCAGTACAAACAGCCTGGTCTGGGTCCGTGCAGCGTTCCAATCGCCAGCGAAACACTCAGAATTGCCGCAGCTAGCCCCAGACCACCTGCCATTAGTGTGCAACCGTTGTATCAGAAGCTTCCTGTCTCGCCGCAATCGCAAATGATACCGATGCGTCAAGCTTCACCGAGGATGCAGAATATATCCACGGTATCAGCGTCGACCGCTTCCAATCTGACTCCTCTGCCTCCATTGGTTCCATCCAGGATACCACCTTTGGTACCGTCACAGTTGTCGCCGAGAATCTCGCAGCCGTCATCCCCTAACGGACAATGGTCCCGAAATCCATCTTTGAGTCCACATATGCCCAATGTTGGTAAACCATCGCCACCGCCGCCGAGAATAGCAGTCAGTGTTTCCGTGTCAGCCCACAGGCCGGATACACCAGCGCAACAGATTTATTCTACCGCGGCTACCCAACAGCCGGTCATTCAACATGCTCCGGGTATGAGGGCTCTGGTGCCCAGTTATCCAAGAGGAGGCTTGCCACCGTTAACGCTGAATATTCCACACCGTCCGTACATGCCTGTGAAGAGCTCCAGGGATTCAGCTCTGGGAGGTAAATCGGTCATCGAGACGCTGCTCCCGGTGAATCCCAACGAGCCCTCGCAGCGTTTAGAAGAGCCTAAATTGTCGCCAGCAGTGATACCCGAACCGACGAACAAAGCGTCGACGTCTCCGAAAGTTCCTTCGCCGAATCAACCGCCCACGTATATTCCAGAAACAGCGAAGATCGAGATTAACGCTAGCACGTCGAGTCCGGTGTTCGGGAAACCAACCACAGTGGCGGACACATTGACGTCTAGGTCACAGAAACAGATTACCGGTCCCATCACTACTGATAATAATTTGTTGTCGCCCAGACAGAAGCAGGAAATGTCGAGTCACCAGCTGTTGACCACCCATGTGCCGCGATCGTCAACACCCAGTCCGGTTATAGTCGCTCATGGGCAACCCCATTTGGTTCATAAGTCTGTCGTACATAGCATCGGAGCTTCGACAGTTGCTGGAGCTAATCAGCCGCTGATTAAGACGGTCGTGCCGATAGTTCCGCAGCAAACTGCACCCACGGTCGCAGTTTCGTTGCCCGAAGAGAAATGTGTCATCACGCAGACGTCGTTGCCTTTGAGTAGCCAGAAACACTCACCAGTGTCGCAGAGCAGTCAGCTTCCGAAATCACACATTCCTCTTGTGTCCACTGTCTCACAGGCCATTATCAGCCGAGCCGTACCCACCACTGTCTCTTCGATATCATCGCCTATAGTGACCGAGCAAAGTAAAGTCGAATGCCTAGAATCACGAATGACACCTGAACGGGTATTGGAGTTAGATCCGAACGCTCAAATCGCGCAAACAGCTCAGCCCATGCAGCTCACACCGCCTATTCAACCGACCCAACCGATGGACATTATCAAGGACGAGCCTACCGAAGTGAAACACGAAGAGCCTACGATGAAAGAGGAGTTCCCTAAGATCGAATCAACTGAATTCTCTCTGAACCAGCCAGTGAACGTCGATCTGAAACCGAAGATAGAGTCACAGGATCTGATTAAATCGGAGAAGATCATTCCAAAGACAGAAGTCACGGACAATCTGGTTCCCAAAATAGAGATCGAAACGCCTGTGAAAGTGGAGCCGGTGAACGAAATCAAAGAGGAGGACATCGTGAAAGAGACCGAAGAAGTGAACACCGAGGAGGAACCAGTAGAAGATCCACTGAAAGAACCAATCACGGATCCACTTGCCATCGACGTGTCCAAGGAAGATCCAGCGGATAGCAAAGAAGACAGCGATTACTGTGACGCTCTTTGCGACGGCGAGGGTAACGACGGCGACGAGGAGACTCAACATGGCCCGAGCATAAACAACGAGATCCAGGAACAGCCGAAAAGCGAGCCTGAATGGTTTAACACGGAGGTTGTGGAGAGCGAGAATAAGAAGAACTTCGCGACGAACGATGATCAGGACGAAGGCGTGGAGACGTGCGAGAGTGAGTCGACGAAAAGTCGTCGTGGTAGGATGAAGACCCGTCGAGGAGTCAGCAACCGTGGTGGCGTCACCACCAGACGAAGCGTCAGGAATACAACCACCGTTTCGCACAAACGAGGCGGCAGAACGCCGAGAGGAAGCAAGCACCACGTGGAGAAGAATAAACTGCCAGCGGACGTTTACGAGTTCCATGATGACAGCGAAGAGGACAACGCTGGACGTCCACGGTTAATTCTCACCATCAAGTCACCTGTACCGAACTTGACCGGTCCCAATACGCAGCCAGCGACACCCATAGCTGCGGTTAAAGAGGTTCCACCGGAAGAGTTCGTCTCCCCAGCTGCGAACACGAGGAAGTCCAAGAGACTGGCCGAAAGGGACGGCAGTAGGAACACTATCGACGATGTCATCGAGGACGTGGTGCGAGGATCGGCGGCGAACAAGGGCTTGGTTGGTAATGCAGGCAGCGTTCATGCTACCAGGCGAAGTACTAGACATAACAATACACCTCGAACCGTACAAACCACGGTGCAACTGACAGAGCCTCGAAAGTCACCGCGAGCAACGCGAAAATCAATACGAAGAACATCCGAGAACAATGACGACAGTAGCGAGGAAAAGATCAAAGACGTGCCACCAGCACCGCAGGAGATACAGAATAAGGAGGAGAGTGTTCCCCCTCGAGTTGAAGCTCCGAAGACAGAGGAAACGAGTCCGCCTGTTCCGTCACCGATCCAGAAACCAGTTTCTCACGAACCAATGACGCTGATCGATCCGGTAACTGGAATGTTAATACCAATGAGAGAATCGGAAGAAGGTCAATATATACCAGTCTCGACGAGTTCTGGTCAGATAACCGTGACCAGGACCACGTGTGACGCGAGAACCACTCCTGGAATGATCATCGCCAGTTCAACGGCCGAAATCGTAAGACCTAAACCACTTCAACCGGAGAATCTTACTGTTTCTGAAGAACCGAAGAAGGAGCAGCCTGCAGAATCAGTTCCTAGTCAACCAATTAAACCAATTCAACCAATTCAACCAATTCAACCAATTCAACCAATTCAACCAATTCAACCAATTCAACCAATTCAACCAATTCAACCAATTCAACCAACTCAACCAATTCAACCAACTCAAGCAATTCAACCAACTCAACCAATTAAACCAACTCAACCAATTAAACCAACTCAACCAATTAAACCAACTCAACCAATTAAACCAAGTCAACCAACACAAGCAACTCAACCAATTAAAGCAACTCAAGCAACTCAACCAACACAACCTACTCACACAATTCAACCGATTCAACCTCAGACCAGTGTGATTACCAAACCACAATCTCCAGCGGTCCAGGTCACTTCTGCGGTCAGCATGATTCAAACAGCAATAACAACAACAACTGTCACGTCTGTAGTCACGACAACAGTAGCAATACCGCAGACGATATCCACTTGTACGACGCAGTCTAAGCCTACCAGTCTCAAGGCTCATGTCCTGAACGCCAGTAAATTAGCCACACCTGTACAACAACCGATCATCACCAAACCGACTGTCCCGAGCATACCTAGTCAGTCGGTGGTACAAAATATGGTTAAGCCAACGCAAACGGTGCAAGGTCTGCATTTGCAAATACCCAGTAGAGTTGTGTCACCTAACTTGAGTCCACGTGCGAAGCACCCACCACAGAGTCAAGGTCAACCAATGTCGCCAGTATTGAATAACACTGGGGTTCCACCGAATCCTAAGCAACATCTTCTACAAGCGGCTAAACAACAACAGGCGTCTACAATAGTGAATCTCCCTCAGAAATTACCCATGAATGTTCACCCAGCTAATGTAACAACACCACCAACACCGAGGATTCATCAACCGGTGACACAACCCGCAGCTTTAAAAGGCATCAATGGTCAACCTCATCCTCTGAATCCAAAGGCTCATTTGCTGCAAGCTGTAGTTCCACCGATAGTTGCCGGAGCTGTGGCAAGTCCACCTACCCAGCCACATCTAATGACTCCTCAACCTGTTGGCGTGAGCTGTTCTAGACCACCTGCACCAAAACCACCGGTAAGCATAGTCGTTTGGTGTCCCAGACATTTTAGAATTTAGAATGTTAATGCTGTTTTGAATGTTGGAGAGAGAATATCATAAATTTATGTTTAAATAACGATGTTTCAGGTAACGGGGACGATGGAACCACCAAAAGTTGAAGTTTCTATGTCTGGCTGCATCATGGTACCAACCGCAAGCCCACAGGCACGTGGAGTACCAATATCATCATACGAAGGGCCACTGGTAAGCACAGTGATACATACATGTATATGTTTGTTACTTTTAACTACTGTACCAAAATGGATATAACTGAATGTACAGGGCAATACATGTTCATGATCATTTAAAATATGGTCTTAAATAGTTGATAAATGGTTGATAGATGTATTACAGAAAATTAAGGTAACCTTAACAGAAATCTGAGAAGATTTGTATTATTTTGTCTTCTGATAGAAATTACAAAAATTTAGGGTAGATGTCTCAATTACTGCCACTTTAAGATTGTAGCGTAACTTCATTTAACTATTTTACGTGTTGTTTAACATAAAAATCGTTTCAGTTTAAAAAATAATATTATTCGATATCTCTTTCACTAAAAAAAATAGTTCTATGCATTAAATGTAAAGAAGTAATTAATAATTAGTTAAAATCTACGAGCAATCCTAGTGTCCCTATAACTCATAGTTACTTCAAAAATCATCTTGTTCTATAACTGTCTGTCCTATTAACTGTGACCAGATGACTGATGGTCTGTATTATTGACAATGACACCCGATTACAGTTGGTCCTTTTTACTGAGATTCAATTACTGCCCATCCCTTTTACCGAGATCCGATTGAAAATTATCAGTCACATATTTATACTGAAGTTATACACACAATAAAGAATCACGCTATATGTTTTACATGTCAACTTTGACAGATGGCAGTCATGCGTACCTACTCTTACATATCACGTTCTTTTATCCCGAATACCGACGACAGTGATAGGGACAAGCTGAAAAATATTGTCTCTGATGCTGTCACCGTTGATTATCACGATTTAACAATAAATATCATTTATTATATTCTCTGTATCATTAAAGTCATGTTTATTTACTTTAACAATTCATTTTGTATAATAGATATAAATTCATTAGTATAATTACGGCTCTTCTTTTAGTATGGTTTCGTAATGACTTCGCTCAAATTGTACTGTCATATTTCAGCATTAATTTTTAAATACCAGGTACATATACGTACATGTATTTCTTTGCTTTTATGTAAATCAGAGTCCCCATTTAATAATAAAATTTTTTGTGCATAATTCATTATAGCTCGTTACGTTTTTATTAAGTAAAATAAATAAAGTGGCAGCATTAGTGACACTTACAGCAATTGGAACATTTACCCTATAATGTTTTAAGCGATCATGATATATGAATCTCCTTGTATAATTCTTTCAATGCGTTGTCTGTGACTAAATAAGATTAATCTATTCTTGTATGGTAGCAGCAAGTTTAATATTCTAGAGTCTCTTTGTGTGACTATATGATATACATAATATGTACCTAAAACGTGTGACACAGAAACTAACTTTGCTTGGTTTTGGCTAGCATGGGAATGCGAGTGCTGCTCCATCATCAGGGGGTCAGTATGGACTTGTCCCCCCACATCGATCCCAGAGTCCTCCATTACCCCCACCCGCCCATCATCATGCTAACGCTTCTCAGGTACTTACTTATGTTAACTTTATTTCGATAAAAATACACATCAAAGATATATGCAGGATAAAAGCAGAAATCGACCTTCGAAATTAATTGTTACTTGGCCAGTCGAAGTAATTGTCAATATATCAGTTTGAAAGAAATCATTTAAATATATTAATTATTAGTATTTAGTATTCTCTTAATTTAAAGTTATCATACCAGAAGAAAATATTGTAAATCCATATTTATTATTCTGGTGTCAATTCAAAATAGGGTCTTAAATCAGAAAAATTCATCTATTGTATCGTAATCATTTCTCTATAATTTTGATTGATTTTATTCTACACAGGGTGACGTCGTAAATCATTTTGGAGGCCTGCTGAAGCCTTAACAGCTCCACGAATAGCGTATCACATTCCACGAACTAGATCACCTCATTTACCGTTAGATCCGAAACTGGAGACTGGTATAGAAGACAGTCACAGTCCACCCTTAGAACTGAGACGGGGCACTAGAACGCCTCAAGATCGCACCACGGATAGTCCTCAGGTAGCTCAAGTTTATATGCTGCACGGAGCACCAAGATTACCACCGCCACCGCCGCAATACAACGCAGGAAGCAATCCGTCTTTAACCGCGCCAGCCGCCACCAGAGGAGGATTCTATGAGCCGCCACCCGCACATTTGCGTTCTCAGTATCCAATCGCTGCTAGCGAAGCACCGAGCGACAGAGCAATCACACCAGACAGACCCAGGAAACACCAAGTGGTCACGCCACCTCATGCTTCGCAAGTGCCGCCACAGGCAGACTCGTTTCAGATGTTACTCCAACGTTATCCGGTCATGTGGCAAGGTCTTCTGGCACTTAAGAACGACCAAGCAGCAGTACAAATGCATTTCGTTTTCGGTAACCCCAACGTAGCCAGGGATAGTCTACCCTGTAACAGCGACGGTTCTACACCACCGTTGAGAATTGCTCAAAGAATGAGACTGGAACAGACGCAGGTCGAGGGTGTGGCAAGGAAAATGCAGGTATGTGTTAAGATACTTTTATTAATTTACTTAAGAATCTAGACTACAAACCCGATGGTATGATATATGATGTTATATCGTTCTTAAGAAGACGATACTCAAATCCACTTGAGTCGTATTAGTCAGTTTTTTTTTTTGTTTTCAGAAGTGCTTCTGAAATAATTAATTCATTTCACTTGCTCTTTCATAGATGGACAATGAACATTGCATGCTTCTTGCCCTTCCGTGCGGTCGAGACGAGGTGGACGTATTGCAACAGAGTAAGAACCTTCAGACTGGATTTATAATGTATTTACAACAGAAGCAGGCCGCTGGAATTGTTAACATCGCTGCACCAGGATCGCAACAGGTATGTGAAGATCAAATTTAAAAAATATTATTCGCAATGTCTTGAATGGTAACAGCTCTTGGAGTAATTTCAAATTATTAGCATAAACCGCTAAAAAGAATACTGAAAAGTATTTGAATAAATTAAAGTACAGATAATAATTAATAATACTATTAGGTGTACCAATAATTATTCTACTACTTCTTCTGAAACTCGTTTCGAAATAATTCAAATACCTATCCCATTTTAACAATATTAGCTATTTGTTCCCGTTAGCCTCCACCATTTTGGTGTAACAGAAGGTTGGAAAGATATTCTGAATTTAAAATGCATTCCCACCGTGTTGGAACTGTAGTGAATTACTTATTGGTACACCTAACAATAAAAATAACGAATTAAAATCCAGACTTACCGTGTTGTTTAATACGTGCACAGTCAGTGATTGAACTCGAACGACAACCTGAACGCACAGATAAATAACACGATGCATTTAATTTGTAGCCTGCTTACGTAGTTCACATCTTTCCGGCGTGCGAGTTCGCGAACGAAAGTTTGGCAAGAATCGCGCCGGATTTGCTTCATCGGGTCGCGAAGATCGCCCATTTGCTCATCGTCATTGCCACGGTTTGAGGCCAACCAGTGGTCTACTGGATTACAATCTACCTATATCTCTCGCCTTCACGCACTGTAGGACGCTTCGCATGTGGCATGAAGCCTGGAGTGTCCTTGTAACGGAGCGCAGAGTCGTACAACAGATAAAATGAAGAGAGAGGGGTCCCGACGAAGCTAATGATTTCTCCTCTGAAAAGATATCTTATATAATATCAGTGACAATCAAACGGAAATAATAGAATCGTTGGCCAAGAACAAGGTACGGGGTTGTGTTACGTAGGGGAGGCTAGCCGCGGTCAATGCGTGAACATATCACCGGGCGTGCCTTCCTTCCAAAATGGGATGGCGAAGGGCGAGCACATTTTGTCCGATGGGCTCGCAATACGCTCATATCACTGATAACTTTTGTGAGATCGACCGACGTCACTCTTGGTCTTTCTGACAAGCGGGTCAGGCACAACCCCAGCCCTTAGTGAAGGACCTTCGATTAAGGGGAAAAAAAAAACAAAAACCACGCGATGTCCTCAAGAGAGAAGAGAAACTTATATATATATATATACACGTACCACATAGCAAGAACAACAACACAGAGACACGCAGGACATAGACACATACACACATACACACACAGAGAGAGAGAGAGAGAGAACACTTGTCCTTCCTATAGGAAAACAGTAAAACCATTACCTACCGTTGCTCTAGATGGACAGTCGATTTCGTAAGTAAGAGAATAGAGGAAGAAAAAAAAACTAACGTACCCCTACCACTATACACGAGCTATTTTAAGTAAGGCTTAGATATTAATGATACTGTGTAAATTATAAGCGAGCCAGCGAGGGCATAACTACTGTGATTTTAATTATTTAACGATATATGTCTGCGTAAAGACGAAGAAAACAAAAAGTAAAAACATATAAAATGGTGACCGGGATACACTGGTCCGCGCGCGGTATGTGATGTGTTTTTTGTATAATACTGCTCTATATAAATACCTATGTATTATATTACTGTAACAATAGTTGCTGCTGCCGCTGTTGCTGCTGCCGCTCGTGTCGAACTAGAAAGTAAAAGCGTTACGATCTAGACATCTCTAGTGAAAGAAAAAAAAAATAACGTGAGCGAAAGGACTACCTAAAATAGCGTTTATCCCTAATGTAATATAATTTCCCATAGCAGGATTCAACTACCACTATTGCTACTACTACTATTACTACTATACTATTATCATCACTACTACTACTATTATTACTACCACTACTCTACTACTACTATTATCGCTGCTATCAATTATTATTAACGTTATTACACCAGGCTAGCTAGGACGTACCAATCCACACATTGAACGAAGGGGCTTAAAGTATGTCATACTGGGAACAAGATACAGTATGATCGATCTCATTGACCATTGACGTCGCCCTGATTCCACACACACATACACACACAAAACACTTCCATCCCTCCCTCTCTTCCCACCCACCTTCCCCCATTTCTCTTACCCTCCCCCCCCTTGCCGCCTTCCGCGCGATGTGTCATAGGATTCTTTAGCAATCGCGTCGAGGATAACAAATGCGCTTACGTGTATAGACCAGAAAGTTGCAGTATATCACACGGAGCCGCGATAACAAGAAAACATATTAAGTAATATAAAAGAAAATTTACCTATTTACGATATTATTGCTGCTGCGTGTAGGGCGCATGCCTCTAGAGGATAACGTTATGTAGAAGCATTAGGGACGGTCAGAACATACTTTATTCCTTGCTATCGTGACCAATCGATTCCAAAAAAGAAACTGAAACAAAGAAAGGGAAGAGACAGACAGAGTAAAGTCTTGGATAAAGGAGATCGTCGTATTTTGCTTTTTGTCGTTATCATTTTTTTTTCTTCTCTACGCGAATCCAGCGATCACGAGTTAATATTTTTATTTCTTCTTTTTCTTTTCTGTTTTTTTTTCTTTTTTTTTTGGTTTGCTTTCTTTTTCGTTCATTTCACATCGAACGCGACCGCGCGCGCGTCTCGTATAGGCGAGATATATACGTTCATCATCGACCCCATTGACTCGTCCTTTCGACGAAACTTTACTTCGAGGTGCGAGCGATACGCATAGTCCACAAATCGTTTACTGTTCCGACCGTCCCTAACGGAACACGATTAATTTAAGGGCAGCGCTGATACGCGTGGAGAGCGTGTGCATGTACAGTGTAAAAGATGCGTTGTGCATATGTACAGTGTAGAGGTATAAGTGAGAGCGAGCGAAATAATAAGTATAAAAAAAAAGCATATATATTACAGCTACAAATTAAGTATAATAGGACACGAATGCGAGAGGCTCATGTCGCGGTCATTCGATCATTTTCAGACGAGAAAGAAAAATACTGTTTTGTTTCTTCTCTGTCCCTTTGGGATTCAAGCGACCGCGACATGGGTGTCTCTGGCCTCGTGTCTTATCTATCTTGTAAAATATCTGTGAATATTATGATTTAGTTTCTTCCTATATTATAGGCTACTGGTATACAAAAAAGTTTATGTTACTACTTACTTAAGGAAAGAAATGTACAGATATCACCATTTTTTGTTTTGTGTTTTACTGTAGTTATTGATAATTATATGGATATTAACGATAATAATAACTATGATTAAAAAAAAAACACCTCAGCACGGCTCGACGCGTCATTTTTGAAACCCGTTCGCAAACGCGTGATGTTTCCGTCGTCTGCGTATACATATATACACACGCGTAATGTGGCACTTGGGGGAATGGTTTCGTCGTTCGCTGTACCACCGAGAATTTATTCGCACGCGGTCTGCTTAACGATTCGTGAACTCGTCAGATAGGAATTTTAGAAGCTGGACTTCGCATCGTTCGCAGAGATAAAAATAATACGAAACACGCGCGAGATATAATATAACGTTAATATTTATTTGCATCTTTTGTCATACGTTTATTATTATAATACCCGTCTGATTCTGTTTGTGATTGGGCTTCACGCATACACGTCGCTTCCTTAATGGAACGTTTTGCGACTGTTTGTTACAAAACGTGAAGTATAATTTATCTTTTCCTCGAATACGAACAAAGAAGAAGGAATAACGTTGAGATGCATATTTGCGAGGGCCAATAAAGAATTAAGTCTATTCATGAGAAATACACATACATATTTCATTCGATACGAAATATCGTACGTTTCACGATGTTTACGCCCTCTACGTAACGTCCGCAGTATTAAGATGCATTCCTGTCTTATAAATAATTTTGTAATCCGTTATGAAAAACTTCGAATATTCATGAATAAAATATTCCTTTTTAATCGAATCATATGATTGATTTGAAACGTGTACTAGAAGCCCCGAAAATTCTTTTTAACAGTTCGGTTGGATGAATTTACAAGTTGCATTGAAATTTGATCGACGATAAATAACGTGTATATCCTACCTCCTACCACGAGAACACAACTATTGCGTGGAAAATACGGATTAAACATTAAGGATTACCTGCTACATAATATTATGAAAATCGAAAGAATCTCACAAAGGTAAGATTTGTATTTTATTTTACAATATATACGATGTTTTTAATAGCCCCTGAGAACCAGTTGTGTACAAGTTTCGAGCAAATTGCCCACAAATAATGACAAAAGTTGTCTAAAAAACCATAGCCACCTGTTTCTGTATTTGGCTTGGGTTTTGCAGACAACCTCAGCTGACAAAATGGTAAAGCAAATTGGCAGCAAGTCTTGCAACATGACTCGTGACAAATTGAGAGCAAAAACGGAACAGAGTCTGCGCAAGCTAATTTGCTGCATACGTTGCTGCCAATTTGTTGGCAATGTGCGCGCAAGTTGTTTATATAGCAAATCTTGCATAAAACTTGTAGCCATGACTTTGTAACAAGCATTGGACAAAATTTGGCTTTGCAAGTTTCGCTGACTAGGTATATAATAATCAAACCTTTTCTGATGATTATGAAAATTTTAGACAAATACAATTCAATCAAATTAATTTTATACGTAATAAAACAGTTAAGTGGTAAATATGCGTGGTTTATTAAGCCTATCACTACGATTACCTCATAATTTCCATAAATAAATGAATAGTAATTGGTAAATTTAGTTAATATTGCGTTACAATAAGTTAGAAGTTCAGTTTAGCGCGAAATTTGAATTTGAAATAGCGCGGAAAAACTGCAAAATCAGGGATTTGCTCAAATTGTAGTAGCCACCTGGCGGCGGAAATTGGAACTAAATCCAGAACTTCTTAACGTGGTTCCCGCAATCGTCACCAGATGGCGCCACATATTCGTTCTGTACGGTTTAGCGTGCTTTGTACAAACGCACTAGACCTATCATCCAATGCTTTTTTCTGTTCCACGTTCATAGGGCTGCGTAGCCCTGTTACCATTTTAGTGTCAATACCCGACGTTACCGATAAAGCATGAACTCTGAGTATTATTAGCACAAATGAAGTTTTATATATTCCATTCATATTGTGTGTATCTACACCAGTTTCAGAAGTGGAACTTATTTGCGACGGATAAATTACACTACGTCTGACTAATATTTAAGCCGTGTTTTACTGAGTTTATGCATATATAATAATAAATATATTTTAAAATCGAGTATATAAGTAGTATTTAAAACAATTATTGTTAACTTTATGCAAATACAGCTGTAAATTGTACATTTTCTAACAATTGTTTCAATAATAAACAGTTAAATGTTACATAAGCGTTGTTTACTAAGCCTATCACTTTCTCTATCCTATATTTTTCATTAATACAGCAATAATAATTGCTAAATACAGTTAAAATCGCGTTAAAAATAAGATTAATGTTAAATTTGGCACGAAATTTGAATTGAAAAAAATTCGCCATCAAAAGTAGTTGTTGCAGAAATTGGAACTAAACCCAGAACTCTTGTTTAGTTTGCAAAGTCGCCACCTGATGGCGCCACCTAAAAGTTGTAGAATTAGTTCTAATTTTCGCCACCAAGTCGTAGGGTCGCCACAAAATGTCCCATAAATTCTAATTTTTCCCGGGCTTTTTTAAAAGTTGTAGAATTAATTATTTTGTTATTATTTATTCTTTCTTATTACTTTTTTGGTTAATTGATATTAGGAATAGGAGTGGAAATAATGCCGGGATTAATGAATAACGCATATGTATGAAAAAGCGTTTTCTGTTCAGCAGTGTTATCTGAAACGGTGCGCACCGCTGTCTTTAACCACCGTCGAGGTATAGGATAGACCTATCATCTTATGGGACTTCGTGTCTCACGTTCTGAAATACCGATAGTGTAAAAAGTCAGGGATTTTCTGCTGCCCTCTACGTTATGAGAACGGTGAATTTGTGAACTACGTTAAATCCATTCGAGCTCAACTAGTCTAACTTCTACAGTGTTGTCGAGTCTAAAGTACAATGTTGTCAGATCATGAGTGTTCGGTACGTCGGAAAATCATCGAAGGGACCATGGTCGTGAACGGATTCTCTTTCGTCCGTTCACTGTAAAGTAGACGTATTAGAAAGGAGTCTTGGGTTGTAGTCCCGACGAACCTATTGGTTTTTTTTCGCGTACAAAAAAGTTATTGCGCTTAATATTGTTTTTATGAATATGTATATATATATTATTATGTACATTTGAGTAAATTATTTAATTATTCCATTGTTATTACAACAGTTTAACAGTGACAACGAACGCATGTATATTTTCAAATATCGGACTAACAGTATATTTTTATTCTATACTATTACATATAAGTGAGTAATACGTATCAAAAACGTAATGGAAACACAGATTTTTATTACACCACAAACATCGCATAAAAGATATTTCGTTATATTGACATTTGCATTAATTGTGGATATTACAAGGAAATCAATATTATTGACATTATGGAACATATAACGAAATATCACTGTAACACTTAAAAAAGTTTTAAAGTTCCATTTA
>NW_015373985.1:3795-95963 GCF_001272555.1 Dufourea novaeangliae | reverse complement strand
ATAATATGCACAGTAAATAAATCACAGTAAATGAATCACAGTACATAAGAAAATAAATATCAAAGTCAATGGTTCTCGAACATCTGTAACATACAAAGGATTAGTAACAAGAGAGGGGACACAACAATATGCACAATAAATAAATTAATAATATGCACAGTAGATAAATCACAGTAAATAAATCACAGTAAATGAATCACAGTACATAAGAAGATAAATATCGAAGCCAATGGTTCTCGACATCTGTAACCTACAAGGGATTAGTAACAAGAGAGGGGACACAACAATATGCACAGTAAATAAATTGATGGTTGTCGAATGCCTGCAACAAACAATGGGTTAGTAACAAGAGAAAGGACGAGTATGAGACGCACGCCCACCCTCCGCGACGGCTCACGAGAAAGTGAGGAAGCTAACGCCGTTATGTATTGGGCGTACGCAGGTTTGTTCGTGTTGAATTGTTTTTGCCGACTTGAACGACCTTCCTCCTTGAACGACCCAAACACCGGATGGTACGGCCTGGTACGGCGTACACGGCTAGGTCAATAAACTGTGTGACGTAACGTCACTAGCGCGTTGGACCGACCGAGAGCACCGATACCGCGGCACGCTCTATCGCTCTCGCTCGCACGCCGTAACGTCATCCGATTCCCGGAATCCCGCGGTTACGAGATGGCTCATTACGATAAGGCATTCCCGCAAGGGAAATTGTAAGCCGCCGGCCAAAAGGTAGGTTTAATAAATTATTTATGAAACTACATCTATTCTGAATTTATCTGTTACAAATATACAAATGTAAAGCAAGATATAAAAACGAATAAAACAAGAAATGTAAATAGTAACATTAGTAAAATGTCCATTAACGATGCATTTAGAATAAATTGTCTTGTAGTTAAGTGAAAAAATATATACTTTTCCGTTTCATGTTTCATGACTGTCATATTTATCCCTTACCTTAAACTGAAGCATCGGATATTTTTGTTCTCGTAAAATCATATAGATACACGTAATATGAATGGAATATATAACACTTCATTTGTGCTAATAATACTCAGAATTCATGCTTTATCGGTAACGTCGGATATTGACACTAAAATGGTAACAGGGCTACGCAGCCCTATGAACGTGGGACAGAAAAAAGCATTGGATGATAGGTCTATTGTATACCTAGTCGGTGGTGCAGCATTCCTTCTTCCGATTGACTTCCAGACGCTTCCTCCCCATCCTCTGCGATGTGCGAGCGAGAGAGGAAGGACTCCAACGCTACTTCTGTCCTTCGGTCTCGCTTCATCCCTACCATAAGATCACGTAGTCTATTATACATATATGTCTATGGATGGAACTATGAATGTGAACAGAAACAGAAAGATGAATATAAACTATTCCAATAATTGTCTATATTGATTACATTTATTTTAATTTATATATTTCAACCTATATCTTTGTTTTTCATTTTTATGTTTTCATTCCTCGTATGTAGGAATGAAAACTCTGTCATCGTTCTACCAATCAGAAAATAAAACGAATTTCATTCTTTTCGTGTATTTAGAATAAGATGAACAAATCTTTTGCTTTGCAAAAAAAATAAAATAATATTCATAGAAATAGAAATATAATATAAAAGACACAAATATTTTTACAAAACATTGAATTGTTTACTGGTATATAAATATATGATAATGTATATATACATATTTTTTAATTTATGTTTAATTTAAGCTTCTATCGTAACGTATAATCGTTTTTTTCATATGCATTAAAGTAATTTATATAAATTTATCAATAACATCAGAATGCAAGTTCATGACTTAAGCTGTCAGTAGATGACGTGTCGTTACATGAAGATCTGTCTTACGTATAGGTAGTTTGTAATTTTGGATTTATGATTCGCGTCTGTTTCGAGTAGTCGAATTCGTCGAATTGTTACGGTATGGCTGATTCGGGCCTAAGTTTAGATGATATAATTAAAAAATCGAAATCACCAGGGATGAGAAGCAAAGGTGGAGGGTGAGGCACTTTAAAAAAATTAGTAGTAAATTTTACTCTATGGTGATTACTGTGCTATCGATTTCTGTATAACCTTAAAAACAATGGGCCTTCAGATATCAAAGGGAATTGCCTATTTATATATCTGGCAACTTTTGTAAAAAATTATAATTTTAATCACGGTATTTCTCCTTAAATTATTCCAGAGTTGTAGTGATCAAAAGTCATCTTTAGTGATTTCATACGTAGAAAATAAAAATACTTTTAAGTTAATTTCTTTTTCCCCAATTAAAATTGTCGTTATAATGCTCCAAATTGAAATTTTTTTCTTAATGACATTTTTTTGAATGATGTTACAAACAGTTTCTACTATCATAAATTTAACTGCTACTTAATAAAAAAAAGCTTGAAACTACCATTTCTATTTAATTATATTAAAGTAACTGATACTTGTTTATCGGTGGTTGACATTAGTCTTTGTTATTAATGTTTGTAGTTGATGATGATAGGTAAACATTTATTTTTAAAAGTAAGGTTGAAAATTAAATAGTTTTAGTTATGTAAGCGCAGTTATAAAATTTTATTACTTGTTATATAGCGTTCGAAGGAGGATTAATAGGGGTGCACGTGCAAATGGTTCTGTGAGAGGACGTGGTTCACAAGTAATTACAGATGCACGGTTTAAAATTATACAAAAGAATCGGGAGAAGCTGACAGATGCAAGAGACAAATTAGCAGAAATTGCCAAACAAAGTGATGCGAGATTAAAGTTAGATAAAATTCGTGCGTCTCAGTTGCAAAAGGTAGATGTTCAATTGCCTGGAATTTCTCGAAAAACGGGTCGCAATGGAAGATTGTCATTATCAACTAATAAAATGCCTCCAATTATGCCACACTCTATACCACCAAATATTCCAAACAATTATATGCCACCACCAACAAGAGCAGTCGGTTATAGGCCACCTCCACTTGCGGAACCTCATTATATTGGAGACATGAGTATGGATTACAATGATGGTATAAAATATTTGTTTTGGGCAATTGAAATAATAATCCAGTATTTATACAATCATTTAATGCTCTGAATGTTCCAGACTATTTAATGGAAGCAGCACCTTTAAGAAGAACTGTAAACAATGAATATGCTCCTACACCACCTCCTCCACCTCCTGTGTTCAATATTAAGCCTGCATCTCCATATACATGGGTAAAACCAACAAGCAGTAATATAACAAGAATTGTACCTTCGCGGAAGCCTGATGTTGATAGGGAGCGAGATAGAGTGAGAGACTATAAAGTTATTGCACGTTCATCAATGGTAAATGTTTTTGTAATAAAGTTAGTATATGCACCCTAGAAATTTCACACTTGTATTTATACTTAATATTGTCAGGCAAAAGCTGCCTCTCCTACATACAAGGAAGACTGGAGTTTTGGCACAAAATCACGGTACGTGTTATCACTGGTATATCTGAGTATTCAATTAAATTTTTCATGTACAATTCCAAACAATAATGTTATTGTGTAGTACTATATTGGCGGAAGATCCAATGGAGCCAAAGTATTATGATTCAAGAAGTCACAGAGATATGGGTGTAAAGTCAAGATTAGATTCAATTCCAACTAAATCACGAACTATGGGCGTTTTATCCAGACCCAAACCGACTTCTAGTTCGCCGTCACAGTCAAGTGGTTACAGAATTGTAGTGTCAAATTTACAAGCAAACGTCACACAGGAAGATATCAAGGTACAATTATTAGTTCCTTCATCTCACTGAACGTTTTTAATATTAATTTAACCCTATATCACTATACCATCTTTTTACTTTCGTTAGGACTAATCATTCATAAAAATTACGACTGAAAGAAAACACGTAATATTTTAGAAAAATATTTTTATTCAGATAGAAACCTACATTGTGTTTATTTTATTGATTTTTTTGTATCGATTTCTGAGAATCGCGAGTTCAAGGTTGTAATTTTTACGATAGTTTAGTATACTAGGGTTACGGAAAAGCAAACAAATTAATGTTCTTTTACTTCAGGAATTATTCGAAGATGTAGGAGAATTATTAGTATCCAGATTAGTACGACCAGGCACTGCAGAAGTAATTTATAAAACCTTAAAGGATGCTACAAAAGCTGTCGAAACTTATCATAATAGACAATTGGATGGTCATCCAATGAAATGTCTCCTTGTTAATCCACGACCAAAAAATAATCCAACAGGACCTGCTGTTAGGTCTATCACAGAGTGAGTATATAGTAGTGTAGTAATAAAATTTTGGTGCGTAAGCATTTCTATTCCTCTGCACGTTTACAGATCCAGGAGGAGCGTTAGTTCAAGTTACGTACAACCGAGTTTAGGAGCAGTGCATCGTGCATTGTTCGATGATTCTTAATCAAATATATCAGTCTTAATTCAAAAATGCCATGTTTAATGGCAATGATTTTTATTCCAAATATTTTTAAAAGGAAATAAAAACGGGAAATAGGGAGATGGAATCAAGTGTATAACAAAAACGTAATGTATAGAGAATGGAATTATTCTCGGTGGAATTTCTAATAACCGAACATCACTTATTTTATCTTTCATTTGTATAAAATATAATACGCTTCGGCAAATAAACTGAATAAACACGATAGTGAATGAATTTAAACTGTAAACAACAAACACAAGATGCTTCTTGTACGTTTAATATACTCTAATAAAACTATAAACATTTAGGAATTTCTAATAATTTGTTTCAAGTAAGATGTCGAGGAAGGAAAAAAATAAATGCTTTTTTTCATAGAAATTGAATTATAAAAAATACAGTGTACCTATTACTCACAGTTTTTACAACATAATTCTCCATAGATAAAAGTGTTTAGCGGCTTTCTACGGGATCTGTACGTAGATGTATTTAGAAAGGGATGAGGCGTTACTGCGATAGAATCTACTAAAGAGTTTATTTGCTTGGTATAAGACAATCACAATAGTTTAGTTCATAGCTACACAATATAAAAGCTAATACACAGTACATGCTATTAATGACATGCACCGAGTCCTCTCAGTGATAGGTCTTCTTAGATCACCTAGGGAAGTGTAAGTAAGTAGTTGACAATTGTAATTCGACGAAGTAAATGGCACATAAATAATTTTATTCCATCATGACAACTACAATTTTCTAAGGGAGAACAATGGCAAGACACGAATCAATTTGTCTTGCTCATTTAACCACGTGTAATCATCGAAAAGTATATATTAAACGTTGCTTGTATACCTTTGTTACCCTCTCACATCCACAATGAAAAAAAGATATACAATTTAAGATACAAAATATAATAAAAAAAATTAATGTAAAATAGTTTAGTACCTAGTCCTAGTACAGACGCCTACGCGCGATCGCTTCTGATAGATATTTACAAAATGTGTTTTAATTAGCACTGATTACCAATACTGAATCTTACGATCTGAAATAATTTAATCTTGTCCTGTTCTAAGTATCCGCTCGCATCATTAAACTCAAATAATTTTGAACTTAATCTCACTTGACTATGTTTCTTACGTATAAAAGTCTCTCTCTTTTTTGTTATTCCGAAATCCCCCCTCGATCGTTTCGTTTAAGAAAATCCCTTAACTTCTACGATTCCACACTTTGGATTTGTTTGGCAACCGGAGTACTTCCGCGTACGACATTTCCAATCGTTTCAACCGGGCGACTTCAACCGACGCGGTGCTCGGCTTGTAGTCCCTGTACTCGAAACTGTTATTGTGCTGATCGTTATTGTTGCGCGCATACAAGTTACATTGCTTTACAGTCTGGGGCGAGTCTTTCGTGTCTTTCGTCTTGCTGGTGGGACTGTACTCGTTACAGACTGTACCGTTTTGCTCGGCGGCGTTGAACGGTCGGAACTTTTTCTTTCCGCCGCTGTTCGACTTTGGCGCGACGATTTTAGGATTTGTCGTTGGAATCACGTCAGGTGTCGTTGCCCTTTCGTTGTGCAACAGCCGTCTGTTCAAATGTTTCCTCGACGACTTCTTCGCGACGTGCACGCTGGCGCTCAAATAATCCAGACGGTTTCCGTGTTTCTTGCCGTCGACCTTTCCGTGTTTACCCTGTTCGTGTGATTCGGACTCGTTGTGTCGTTTGTTCAACGAATTGGTTAAGATCGAGCTCTTCACTCTGTACGGTGGCTCGGACACGACTGAGGCCACGACAGAGGAAACGACACTCTGATTGTCGTCCGTGGTTTCACTGGGCAGATCCTCGTGCGCCAATATCGAGGACTGCGGTTGCGAGACGGTTGTGCTCGCGGAATCGTCCAACAGCGGCAGTTTTTCGCCTTCGTCCTTCGCTTCGGCCGCTCGTTTAAGAACGCTGAATATCTCGCTGAACAATTGTCTGTACTCGGGCGTTTTCCGGAATCTACTTTCAAACGGGCTGTTATCGTCGTAAATGCTAAACTTGCAGTCTTCACCGTCAGCAATCGAACATAGGAACGAGCCAGGCCTTCCATCGGTTTGCGTCATTTTGTTGCTCGTCTCGTCCAGGAAACCGGAAGACAATGTTTCCGCCTCGGAGAAGTCTGTGGGAGTAGCGGAGAACGGTTTCTTACCGCAGATCTCGGTCTTGCCACGCGTACCGTTCATACCGACGACGGATTTCGTCGTATCTTGGTGCAGTTCCGCTTCTAATGTCGAACTTTGGAAATTATTGAACTCGCCCGACATTTCGAGCTCCTCTTGCAGCGACATGCAGGGCACGCCATCCTTTCGTCGGGACGTTGAGCGTCTTTGGACTTCCAATAGGGCTTGGTACTTCTCCACGAGCACTCTGTAGGGATTCTTTGGGTCGTTGGAACTGACCTCTTCGTGATTCGAGTCCTGCAAGAAGACATATTTTTATGTTTGAAGGTTACTATTAATGCGAAAAGTTAAGGAATGTAATTTCTATAGGCGTAGCCAGGAAGGCACTTGCCCCGTACCCCCCCCCCCTCTCTGGAGGGAAAAAAGGGACCATTGCCATATCCTAGAAGGGAAAAAATAGGAGTTTGCCCTCTCCCCCAGAGGAGGAAAATAATATTGTGAAATTTACCTTACATTTTGCCTTCCCCGACTGATAACCTGGCTACCCCCATGGTAATTTCGATAATATTTGTGGAAAAGATTATTTTAACCCCAATGTCATATTGTAACTTGTTAAAAACTTTTTAGATGCAACTTATAAAGTAAGAAAATAATTGAAGGCAACTGTATTTTTTAAATTACGACGGTAAAATAATAGAATTTTATTAGTTAAATGGTTTGCAGAGTCGAAGATTATTTGAGTGATTTTGAATTATACTTAGCAGAGATACTTATTAAATACACTTCAAACTTAAAAGTTTTCACTGTAACCAATATTTAATAATAATTCAAGTGAAATTTCTATCAACATCTCCAATGAATTGTTATCTGCTTTACTCGAATAATTTCTTGTGTTTATATAGATGGAATTTTTAATGATTGTTAAAAGGAAATTAAAATAAATGAACTATGAACTTCAATTATAATAATAATATTAAGTTGTAAAATATGTTATTTTTCATACTCTTGTATTATTGTTGTTAATAATATT
Source organism: Dufourea novaeangliae (assembly GCF_001272555.1). Classification (NCBI taxonomy): domain Eukaryota; kingdom Metazoa; phylum Arthropoda; class Insecta; order Hymenoptera; family Halictidae; genus Dufourea; species Dufourea novaeangliae. Next base: position 88,374 of record NW_015373985.1, on the reverse strand, counting down.
GTTGTTCATACGCATATTTAAGTAACTCGAACAAATTTTCCTCCAAATAAAGACGAACTACTCATTAGACTGCTGAATAATTTAAAGTTTGTTCAAAAGGACTTCATATTCAATATTTATTATATAAGTTCCAAGTTCCCTGGATTTCCATTATTAAATTCGAGAATTAATGAATGTAATCTAGATTTAAATACACTATGTAGTTGCATGAAATCAAACGAATAGTGTGAGTCAATTATGAACATTTTAGTGGTATTAAAGAAAGCAGGGATAATCGGATCATAGGTGAGGAAAACGCCAGATTTATAGGATATTAAATAAATGAATGTGACATAGTTTATTGAAAAAATATGCTTTATTTAAGATCATATAAATCTGGCACTTACACCGTACAACACAATATTTAACAAATACCTCGACTAGATACGCTAACAATATTCGGTCATGCTTCAAGTCGAACGAACAAACATCACGGATAATCACGGTAAGGCAAACTTAACTCTAAAGAAGAAAAAAATAGCAGCATCACCAAAAGTCCAATCTACTTAAATTTTACACGATTATCACGAACGATTATACTAAGGGATACGACAACTCTAAATCGTTAATTCATCGCAGTCTTCTTATTTCTTTGGAAATTAATCATTTTCTTTTTCTCGACGACGCATAATATGTATAATTCGTAAAAATTCTACTACTGTTCTTATGATCTACGTGCAAAAATGGATAATTTTTATGTATAACTTTCATACAAATCATTTCAACCGAATGAATCTAACATTATTTTCGTTAATTTACGATGTATTAGATTCGTTATTATTTCCTAATAATGTAAGTCGTAAGTTTCGTACTCTTTTATCTATATCATACCATTTTGCTAACTTTCGTTGCGATTAACCACTGTGTTTACCATTTTGATGTGTTTTCAAACTGATTTTTCGAATCTAGTAAATACCAGAATAAAGATAGGAATTTCGAACGGAAAGTGTTGCTTAATTCAGAAACTACAAACTATAATAGATACGAAACAAACAATTATTGCTTTCGTTCAACAACAACGGAACAACTTAGAGCTTAATTAAAAACAATTCTAACATATATTGTCCTAATTGTCTTAAACAGCGAAATCATTCAGCAAAATCGTCATGTTTAATTATTACCAACTCAGAGAAAGTTTTAAACGAGCATTTCAGTGTCTACTGTAGAAAAAGTGTCGGAACGAAAATTGTTCAAATTTGCTCAACATAGCGTTCGATTTATGAAATGCAAACAGATAATCTTACTACGTCCATGCATCGAGTGATTTCTCTGGTTTTACTTTTAAATCTCAAACATTTTTAATGAAACGATTCTAGAGCAGTTTTTTGCGATCTTTCAGCGTGAGAACTTTTTTCAGAATGAAGATTGGTATCCGAAATGGTTTCAACAACAACGGTATGACGCACTCGTTTTTTATATAGCATATCGTGTGGAAAAAAACAAAAATCAACGACGGTGCCTTCCATATATACGCGAAAGTGGTCCATAACGGGGAATGAAATTCTCTATTCTCATATTTTGCCTTCGGTTTCATAATCTTTCTTGCGAGTCTCCCCTAAAGCAAATAAAATTTATAGCTTAAAACTTTAAGCCCTTCACAAGTAATCATCCATTCACGAAACTGCACTCGAAGCATATACATATTACAAAAGGAAAGGAGTTTTTATACCATTCATTCGGTGGCTTTTTACCGGGTTTCCGGTTTCAAGTTTCACATTTTTCATCTCCTGTTTTCGCCATCATTTTTTTAGTTTCCCATTTCCCCGTGTTATTTCAATTTATTCTATCCCCGGATAGCACATGACGCCTAATGACGCCTTGAAGACGGCTTAAAGACGCATTGGACGTAAAATAGCCGTAAAATGGACGTCTTCAAGGCGTCATGTGCTAGCTTAGTCTTATGTTAGTTTGGACAGAAAATGATTTCTGATCAATTGTGCAGCCTTCTTTTACAAATATGAATGAGTTTAAGTTTCTGTTTTGAAAATAATTATTGGAAAATGATTTATTTATTTAGTGCAGAACACAATAAAGTGAAAATTTTCGTCGGATTTAATAAAGATTTTAGTTTATGTTAACCACAAAACTTTCTTTAGATAAACGAATGAATACCCAATTTTCATAAGTATGTCTATAAAAATTTGAATTTGCATAAATAAATACAGTCATGACTACCATAAACGGCGTTGCTTGGAGGATTAAAAGCACGTTGCTGCTATTTTATTTTGAAATTGATCGCCAGAGTACTTTCTTTCTTAATTAGACATTAAAGAGTACCCAAGAGAGACAATGAATAATACAAAGATTATTTTGAAATGTAAAAAAGATGAATGAAAAATTCGTGAAATTATTTCAGTTATACGTGTGTAACTAACAATAAGATACATATCTGCAAAAATTCACTGTAACTGATACATTTTGGTCTGAAAGAGCATTACTTCTAAATTTTACGTACTCTCCACTAGAGAGCACTCGTGACACTCTTCTTATTAGGCAAATTTGTTTTACTTTTAACTCTTTTCTGTAAATAGTAAACACTAGATAAACAATATTTTATTAGAGATCCTCAAAATCCAAAGACTATTAGCTAAATTGTAAAAAAAAATCCGTTTCACTGCAACATGGTTAATTACTAATTTTGTATCGCAATGAATTTCAAACCGATATGTCCTGAAAAATTAATTTTTCTTCGGTGTCATTCTTCTGGTAAACCAATGATGTGTGGCACTACACTGGTAGAGATCGTGTTCAATATTCTATTAGCCAGAATTTAATATACATCTCCTAGGATCTATCTTTGCGTTTCTATTAAGTCGTTTCATAAGTCTACGGGTTTTGTTGAAAAAACTTTGCGGCACGTTTAACGCATTTGTAAATTTAGTTGCATCTCTATGAACTGTCAAATGTCCCTCCATGGATTATATTCAATATTTGCGTTATCGTTGAAATGAATTTGATTGAGGCTATCGATATCTTTTAATAAGAAACAAACTTAAGAGACGTATACTTTTATCAAAATAATAAAAAATCGATTGGGAAACATATTGTGTGGAGATAGGTATTACTTCGAGGGAAGAAAAATGTTAATAACTTCTAGTACACGAATATACCTCGATAACCAGTTGAGTGCAGATTGGCAGCAAATTGTGACAAAATCTGTCTACAAATCCATAGCCATCTTTTTCCGCATTTGGCTTGGGTTTTGCAAGTAGACTCGGTTGACAGAGTCGTGAAGCAGATTGGCGGCAGATCTTGCAACCAAACCCAGGCTAACTGACTTACATCAACTTATAATTTGTTACAGAATCTGCCCTTAATCGGCCGCCAATCTGTGCACAAATTGTTTACAGCAGATCCTACCTCAAATCTGTAGTCATTCTGGTTACAAAAGCTTATAACAGACGTTGCACAAAACCTGGCTGTGTAGGTTTGACTGACTGAGTAACTATCGAAGCACTGCACATGATGTTTTATTCTAAGATAAAGTAAAAATCGTAATGAGAATGACAGTTCCGTGAATTATGACTGATGTCTGATCTGAAATTCACTCATCCTTAAAAACGCTAACATCTGAAACGACCTAATACATCGAAACACGTGATTCACATAGTATCTAATCTTCTATGCTTTGTGTGCATTATATTAACCAATTAGCTACGAAATCATAAAAATATATCAAATGAAAAGTATCAAAGTATGACGGAATTTGAAATGTTCCCATATTTTCAATATCAACACATTGGCTGTTGGAGCTGATTTTACTTTTCTTTCCCCATGTGCCAACATATCAAACCATAGTACAGCAATAAAAGTACATCTTCATTACTCCCTTGTTCAATCAAATTAAAAGAAACCGTAAAGTCAATTGACTTTAGTGGAAAACAAACATTTTTAAAACCGTAAGAACAATTTATTTTATATTGTAACTTTTGAAACAACAAAATACTAGAAAATGTCTACACTATGTAGCATAACATGTTATATAGCAAAGTTACAAACCTTGTTAGAAAAACAAAAAGGAAAATGTTATATACATGATGTTACATAACATTTTTCGTGTTGTATAGCAATTTATATGTTATCCATTATGTGTAATACCATTTTTAATAATGGGATTCGAAAATAAGTTATACAAACTTGTTACAGATTTGTCCAAAGGTATCTTGTAACAAGTTATAAAAACACGTTGCATAGAAAAGTTATATTACAATTTGTTATGTAACACTGTTTTGCTGTATAGTGTAGACGCAGCTTTACGGCGGCACTGTGGGCCTGATAGGGTATGACCCGCCGGCGTGTCACATGGCAGCCAACGTGTTAATTGATCGATTGTCACAACAACTGTTACTTAACAGTTTTGTTATTACAGAAGATAAAAAATGTGCGAGTGTGTATATACCGGAAACCGGCGGTTAGAGAGTGAATATCTTGTGTGAACAGGCCCTAAAAGCAGCTCGAAAAGCAGAAAATAAATGTCATAGAAGCACAGTTAATGCGGCCTCAGACGGCGTCGAGTCTGTCACTTCATCGATAAGTGGTGGCGAAATATTATACAGAGTGTCCCATAATCTGTATGACACATTATGCATACATAATATACCAATATACAGGGTGAGTCAATAAGAATCATTATCTAAAATAACTCGTTATCTATTCAGTGTATCAAAAAATGTTTTAGTGAATTATGCAGCATTTTAAAGGATGGCATCGGATGGATACAATTTGATTGTTTTATATCTTATTTTCTTTTAAATATGAAGGTGACCTTGAGTTTTTTCAAGGTCAATGCGTCTTTTTTTAATAACAAAAAACGCAAGAACACCGTGATATTTAATAAAAAGTAAGATAAGAATGAAATCAAATTGTATCTATCCGATGTGCCCTTAAAATGCTACATAATTCATTTAAACATTTTCTGATACAACTAATAAGTAATCAGTTATTTTAGATAGTAGTTCATATTGACTCACCCTATATAACAATGCACATAATTATTGTTCGAAACTAATGCTTAATGTAATTCATATGACATTTATATGAACATTTTTCATTGATTTCGAATGCTGAATCGATCGATCTACTTCCAGGGATACCTGAAAGTAGATCCCACATATTATGGGACATCCTATATAAATTATCGAACCGTGGCCGTTTTAGTATCGAGAATACATAGGCTTGTCGAATGACCACAGTTCGACAAAAGACTTTCTTTTAATAAAGTAATTAAGTATAAAAAAAAGTAATAAAGTATATTTCTTTTGTCATTATTTATCGATAAAGGGGCAGGCTTGCTGAACCACGCGCCGTCTGAAACCGTTTATAGGAGAACGAACAAAAGAAAACGTTTCATGCGTATGCAGCTTTCCATGAAACAGTCATTGTAAAAATGAGCAAAACAATTTACCTGCGTTAATGACTCGGTATCGCGTTGACTGTCGTTTATTAGCGATTCGGCCATACTGATGTCGTCGTATTCCTCCTGATCCAACATCACCGAAATTTCATCGTGCGTTTTTGTCTCTATACCTCGCAAACATCGTCCGCATAACTGCCCTCGTCTAGAAGAATTCCATTTTTTTTTGACAATATAAATTTTAAAGCTTATGTCCTTTTAATTGTTCGAATTTATTTTTATATAAAATAGCACTAATATAATATAATTGTAATCTATGTAAGTTAAAAAAGTGTTTACTATTAATTTGTCAATGTGGAGTACTGAAATGTCAATTTTTAGAAGGAAATGTAGAAAATGTAGATTAAAAGAAATATCTCTTGGCCGATATTATGTTGAATATTTACATTTATGTCATGTGTTTCGAGAAAATTAGATTTTAGTGTCATATAGATTATTTCTAATAGAAAGTTACAAAATTTACAGGAATATTTTGTGCGTGAAGTTTATTACAATAAAAGAATCTCGTAAAAATCGATCAGTAAAGTTTCTTATGAGAATACAGATAACTCTAAGAATTATTGCAATTAATTAAAATTAAATTAACTAAATTAAGTTATTATTTGCAGTTAATTTGTCCTTTCTTAATTATTTATACACGTGTATTCATTAATAATTGATAAATCACATTACTACTTGTTCATACAATTCACTTAGGATTAATTTTATTATTTTTGGAGCTTTTTGAAAAACCCTTTATGCGTTTCATATAATATTGTAGTAAGTAAAATATTTCATTTTCCTTCTGTGAACACTGAACATTTACATAAAATTAGCAACAAACGTTGTATTCGCGGAAAGTGTTAAACTGGTTTTAAACTCAATTATTGTTACTTTATTCTATTGAAGTATTATACAACTTTTAATCAACTATTAAAGGTACAAACAGCTTTTTAATGATCCTCCAAATAAAAAAGAAGATTCTAATTTCTTTTAAATTGTGTAATTATTGATTTATTCGCAGATAAATTTAATTTAAATTTAATATTTATTCGTTATAATATAAATTCAATATTTATTCATAAATAAATCAGTAAATAAATCAGTAAACACATTACAAAATAATACACGATTATTTAAAAAGTAATCGTAGAAAATCTTCCACGTTGTAAATATAGATTACAAATACTCTTGAAAATCATTTTGTTGCAACATTTTTTATTCAATTTAAAAATACTCTCAGTTATTTTGTTGCAACATTTTTATTTAACTTACAAATACTTTTAAAGTCACTTTGTTGCAACATTCTTTACTTAATTTACAAATACTCTAAGAATGTATTTGTTGCAACATTAAAAGAAAAGGAATGAATTTTCACGAAACGTACCTGACTTCCTCGAGCGCGTTTATTTCCTCTTGTAGGTTTTTCACATCCTGGGCTTTGCTCCGCCAAATATTTATCTGTTCCTCCAGAGCATTGTTCTCCTGAAGCAAAGACGCCAGTTGTTGTCCAATCTCCGTCACCTTTTTTTGTTCCCTTGCCCTTTGACTCCGCGCCTCTTGCAGCTGTCTCATCAGATCGGTCACTTCTTCTTCAGGTGGGGCAGCGTTCTGAAAAACATTTTCATGACTTCATATGGCCTGACCCCGCCATAAACCTTTCTAATTACGGTTCGTCGGACTGTTAACTGTTGGATTTACAATACGCGTGAATCGCTATTGAAAACGAACAAAGTCCCAGATGCGGGCATACTAAACGGAAACGTGGAGATTATGAGATTTTTGGGACACCCTGTAATAAATTTTACACGACGTTAGCCTTTGAGTGCTAAATACTCGAGTATTGAGAGTGTATACATGAATCTACATTATCGGTAAAGTTATCGATAAATGTTGATAATACTGAAATGTTTTCAATAAATATCTACAATATCGAAATGTTGTCGATAAATGTCGACAATATCGAAATGTTATCGATAAATGTCGACAATATCGAAATATTATCGATATTTCGATATATCGATAATGTCGTTAAAATATCACGACTGAGGTAGACTGCAACGCATTAATTGTAATAAAATCATTTAAAATCTATTTATTTTTATTTTAACTTATTACGGACAACATATTATAGTGTATTTTGGCTGTAATTTTGTTCTCCTATCTGAAAGAATTTTGGTGTATTTATGTGTATATTGTAAGTTATATATTATAAATATAAATATAACACACACATGTATTTCTCTCGAAATTACATCGTTAAAAATATTAAAGTGCCCAATTTATGTTTTATTGATGCAAAATTGGAATCAATATTTGATTTTACTTTTTTGTACTTTATCAAAATTGGCTCCTGTACCTACTCATATTTATTGAATATCTATGAATATTTTAATATTTTTTAACGATGTATAATTTCGAGAAAAATATATGTATGTGTTATGTTTATATTTATAATATGTAAGTCCCAATAGAAATAATTAAATTTTAAATGATTTTGTTACGATATCTTAAGGATATTATTGAATTATTGGTAAGTACGAATAAGATATCGAAAATTTATCGTAACCGATACTCGCACCTCTACCTCGTACTGTATGTGTATTTAAAATATATCAATTGACTAAACAATGCATAACTATTTATGTATCAACAAGTAGGTCAGTATTGCGTTCTAATAAACTGTGACAGTTTGAATTCAAAACATGTTTCTGCCCTGTTCGTTTTTAAAAATAATAAAAAGCTTTGAAGGACAAGAACAAGTATGACTAAAGTGGCCATAGGTTTCTGATTTCCCAGAAAAAAAGTACTGAATTTGATTGGGTATACGGTAGATCTTCAATTATCTGGACACCGTTTATCGCTTAATCCAGCGTTCTGTTATCCGAACTTCTATGCACGGCAGAAACACATTTTAAATGATTGTTTGTTAAGACTATATGTACACATATGCATATTGTGTAATAAATAATAATTTTTTGTTTTTATCAGTTTGCATAATCGAGGTCTTACTGTAATGGATTACTTATTGGAAGATCTAATAAATCTCCACTTTAACCCTAGAACTACAGTCCACATTTCAGTTACAAATTTTAAATATCGGGTGAAAGGAGGAATACCCAGAATAGTAACAATTCCCACAGACTTTATACAGTATATAGTTTTTATTTGTATTTCTTTGATTTGTTATTGGGCATGCTAATTTATGTTTATGTGTTTTTTTGATTGTAATATACATCTAGCGTGAGAAAGTATGTCTTTGAATATGTATGAATAGTGTTGTATAAAGCTCGAGTCTTCGAAGCTACAAAGCTTAGAGTATAGACTCAGTCTTTAAGGCTACAATCATATGAAGCTCGAGGCTCAAGGCTCGAGCTCCAAGGCTCGAGTCGTCGAGGCTCGAGGCTCGAGTTTCAAGGCTTTGAGTAGGCGAGGCTCGAGCCCCGAACCTCGAGGCTTTTATGTTTAACACGTTCACTGCCGAGCGTGTTTCTGCTGGTTGTGTTTTCAGCGCTAAAGAGTGATTGCCCATGAGAATCATATAAAAAAATATTTCACAAGTTGATTATATACATATATTGTGCAACATGTTCATGTTTGCACTTATTGTTTTCAACTACCATTCTAATATTCATTGTATTTGCAAAATTATAAACGTTATTGTTTGCGGATTTTACGCAATTTTATTGAGTTCGGTTGTGCCGGTTATCTATGACCACGATGGCGGTTAGCGTGTTAACAATAATGAAATTAACACCAAGTCCTTAATATTATATTTCATTTACTTTGTTTGTACAACTACGACTTTAAAACTTTCAACATATAGAAAAAATGCGTTTTGATAGTTCCACCAAATGGTCGGATCCGTGTCTTCAAATTCTTGTGATACGTATATTGTTTACAATAAAGTATTTATTTGTTTACAGTACGCACATATTAGAAAATATAGAAGGGGATAGTACTTTTTGGTCCGTGGTGTGTCTCTGATTTTTCATTTTGTAGTTAGTTTGATTTCCATAGCAGTAACATATTTTTAAAGAAGAATATAGTCTTTTACATTAAATAGGTATGTATCTACTGTAATCGTATCTCAGTAACTTGTAAGTAACATATACTATACTATATAAGTGTAGCTTTATTAAACACATTAAGATATTTTAATATTAATTTGATACTGCCCTAATTATCAATAGCGTATTCAACAAATTCTCCTATTTTTTCATAGAGATAATCTCAAAGCATTAATTTTGATAGCGTGTTCTAACATTAAATATATTAAATTTCAACGAACTGACATATCTTTAATAAGTTCTAAATACTTCAAATTCGTAAAATACAATACTCAGCGTATGAGTGATTTTGTACGCCAACGTACCGTGCAGAGCATAAAGGCGAAGGAACCGATTTTGTTTCAATCGTCAAGGGAACTGAAATAACGATGACGGTAACAATCAATTAGTTTTAAGAAACAACCAAAGCAAGAATATAGTGAGCAGAAACGCTATAAAAGATATAAAAAGGCCGGATAATAAACTGGAATTTATATAGAATTTAAAATTTAAAATTCAAATTACAAATCAAGTTGTACAATGGATGAAGCATCGGTGTCATTTAATAGTTCTTTTAGTGGAATCTCTGATAACGAACACGAGGCAACAATGACAGAGGTCCATCATAGAAGTTCGTGGAAATGGAATTGCTTCGAAAAGAAAGAAGAGGATAAAGTACAGTGTCGTAGTTGTAACCATTCTTTTTCTTTCAAAACATCGCATAGTATTTTAAGAAAACATTATAAGAAACATGAAGGAAATGTTTCGCAAGCAACACGCAAAAATGTTGGGAAACATGAGACAAAATCTGTTTCTGTTCTTCAAAATCTGTTGATGAAGTTCATACTTCAGGGAAGTCATTCACTGCGTATTGTAGAAGAAGAAGCTTTCGTTAATTTCGTGAGTGGATTGAACCCAAATTATAAAGTTCCTAGCAGGTATACCATGAATCAGTTAATTCAGAGTACGTTCAAGGAAAAAAAGAATAAAATTATTCAACATTTTAGAGAATCAAATCATAAAATATCATTAACATTTGACTTTTGGACCTCCGTAACACACAAACCATATATTGTTATCACTAGCCACTTTACGATGAATGGTACAATGCAGTCATTACTAATTGATTTTGACATGATCCCATACCCTCATAAAGCCGAAAACATTGTGCAAAAAATTAAACGCGTTATTGAAGAATTTGATCTTAGAAATAAACTTATAGCTCTTACCACAGATAATGCAGCAGTAAATTATAAATGCCTATCATTATTAAAAACATTTAATGGAGATTACAAAAATGTAACTCATATTCCATGTATTGCTCATGTTTTGAACATAGTAGTACAAACTGGTTTAAAAGAAATCCAGACCGAAGTTAATAAAATATCAAAACTCGTTCACTTTATTACGTTTTCTGGTAAGAGGAAACAAATATATGAAGAGTGTTGCGTTTTATTACATGTAAAACATTTAGAACTTATTAAAGATATGCCAGTTCGCTGGAATTCAACATACCTAATGTTACAACGCGCTATTACAATGAAAGCAGTTCTAAATTATCTGTGTGAAGAAAGGAGAGAATTTATTGAATACAATATTGATTCTTGGGACAATATCGAATTAATAGCGAAATATCTTAGCGTTTTTAATGAAGCTACCCTTATCTTATCAAAATCGAAATATCCCAGTATATGTTACGTACAAATTGTTATTCAGGTATGTATTATTATAAATTACAACATATAAATTTTAATTATTTACTATTATTAATTAACTAATTTTTATTTACTTCTATTTAGATACTATTGCAGCACATATCTAATTTTAAAGACGACATTTTTCTTAAAGCATGTGCTACCGTTATGGAAACAAAATTGAATAAGTATTTAGCACCACTCTTGAATGATTTCAGTGAATTTTCGGTAATTTTGAATCCCCGTCTAAATAATGATTATTTTGTGAAGAGAGGAAATCTGGATGCTTTAAAAAAATTAAAGCACTATTTTCAAATAAATTATTATTCAGAAGAACATACAGCAAAACAGCTACAAACCGAGGAGGCAGGGACGAGATGTTCTACTGCTTCCATATTTTCTAGTATTTATAAGGCAAAGGAAAGTAATTTCTGTGATGAAATTGATATGTATATAAATACAGAACAAGAATCCGAAGAAATTGATCCAATCGCTTGGTGGAACCAGCGGAAAACATCTTTTCCAAATTTACGCAAAATGGCCTTGGACATTTTGTCAGTACCAGCTACGAGTGTCCCTAGCGAACAATCGTTTTCGAAAGCTGGCAATTTAATTACTAAAAGGAGAAATAGACTGAGTCAGTCAACGATTCAGGCCTCCATGTGTTTGCAGTCATGGCTGTATTTTTTAAAAACTGAATAAAGTATAATATTATAGATTTAGTGTTAATTCCATTATTTAACACTTAATATCGATACGGTATCAGTCACATCACTATCGATACCTTGGCGGTATCGGTTTATCCCTACGCATATGTGCGTCCACAGCATTCGAAGAAAAACATTTCCAGTGAATTAATTTGACACCGTATTTTTCTCGTGCAAAACAGTTAGGAGATTGTTAGGAAGCTGTTAAGACTGAAAACGGAATAGAAACTTCGCGTTGCAAGGTTTTTTCTTCCTTTTGCACGATGAAAACCGAGATCCCATCCATCGTTCGAAGTTTGGTGGGTAAACGGAACCGACCGATAATCATTCGACTTATCTGAGATCATGGAAATTTTATTCTATGAATATTAATCACCTGTTGTGTGCTGCCACCCGGCGTGACCGATGTTTTCCATAAAGTGGTTTGTGTGTGCGCGGTAGTCGTCGATTTGCTCGTGGCCTGTTGCCGAAGTAGACTTTCATGTTGTTCGTGTACCTCGTCGATTTTCTTCTGGAACTCCTCGCACCGGGCTTCTAGACTCTCGATCGTTAAGCATTGGCTGTTCAAGGATTGCAAAATAAGAAAAGAAATATGAATTAAAAGCTGATCTGAATCGAACTACATACATATGTACACTTTATAGCGTGAAATTGTATATTTCACCCGCTCAATGTATTTTTTTGGTATTTAGGGCAAACATTTTTTTCATAAACTCAAGTTCAAATAGTCATTTAAAAACTATTTAAAATATCTTTTTTTTACAAACAATGTGTTTGCTCACGATAAAGAAAAACTGTAGTAGACAAATGCAGCTGGCGGGTTAAGCAACGTTTACATTGGAAATATTAATAAGTTGCATCAGTATAAATCTTGATTAATACATATATTTATAATAAATTTAATATAAAATATTATATATTTAAAATAAATTTTGTGGACTTAATCGTTTTCGCAAATGAACGGCTCATTTGACCGCCTATAACCCAGGTGTCTTTCGTGTTTAAAACAAAATTATGTAATGTGAAACTAATAGCAATTAGTTTATTTTCAGAACTGCTTATGCAGAATACAAAATACAAACAAAGAAAAAAGTATAAAAAATGCAATAAAATATATAATAGCAAGTGTTATAAACAAATCGCAGATTATGTAGACTAAAGTTTCTATTTTTTCACTAGTTTAATATACCAGTGAAATGAGATCATTCTGATTTTTATAGAAAACTCTCGAACAGTGAGAAATTGCATAAACATCCGTAACTTTAGTAATAAATGTTATTTTTTGTAATTTGCAAAAAAATGTATCTGTAATATCATCTTATGAACCGTTTATCAATTCAGTATTAATCTTCTCTAGAAATATTATTGAAATATTGCAACTATTCTCATACCTTTTGATGAGCTTTTTGTCGCTCGTGTTCTCTATTACAAGACGGTGATTAGCTCGCTCCAAGTCCTGAATACTAACTTCAAGTTGCTCGTAAATTTTTAGTCGTGAATCGTTTACTTCCCTTAGTGCAGCGGTCTGTTTTTTCATGTACTAGAAAAACATTCACGTTTAAATAAGCACGTGACTTCCATTAATATGGGTACATTAACTGGAAATACCAACTGCATCGCTCGAATATTAAACACGTTACTTATTTCTTAAATCTCTTTTATTATTATGTAGTACAGTATAATCTCCCGTATGCGAACACCCATTATCTGAATACCCTAATACATTAACGTTCTATTATCCGAACATTTTTTTATCTAAATTTTTTGTTATCCAAACACCTTACTATCCCAACGTATGTACTCTTATCTATTTTGTTACTCGAACATCTTACTATTCGTTCCGTTACTCGAACGTCCTACTATTTGTTCCGACTGTTCTACTATCCGATCTGTTTCCGACTGTTCTATTATCCAAACGTTCTGTTATCCGAAGGTACTACTATCCAAACATTCTGTTATTTGAACGTTCTACTATACGAACATTCTGTTATCTGAAGCTACCACTATCCAAACGATCTGTTATCCGAACGTTCTACTATTCGAACATTCTGTTATTTGAACGTTCTACTATCCGAACATTTTGGTATCTGAAGGTACTACTATCCAAACGATCTGTTATCCGAACGTTCTGTCATCCAACCGTTTTACTATCCGAACCTGCTGTTTTCCGAACACAGTATCTCCAGCAACAGATGCTTTTTTTGTTGAAAATATGTAGTGTTTACACATACATTGTATACTTCTTCTATTCGATCGAATTTTACACAGTCACTTATGTCGAAAAATTTCTGTAATTCAGCAGACAAAAGGATATGGTAGCCATAAATAAATATTTAAACAGACTGTCAGTTTTCTCGATTTCTATTTAAATAAATGAAGTTGGTTATCAGAAAAGTGATTATTCTATTATCCGAACACGTACGTCTCCCTATTAGTTCGGATACGGCAGACTCTACTGTATTACGAATGCAATTAAAATGGATATTCATTGCAAGAATGTGTGACTCACTGTCTTGGCCAAAATAAGTTGGATACTAATCAATTTATCAATCATATTGCTATGAAAATTGTGATTACTAAATTTGAGAGTGATGGAATAAATATTTCCGGCATTGTAAGTAACTTGAAACATAGTGATTGATGAATTACCTCTATTTCTTGTGCCTGTTCTTCGACAATGGTCTGTTGCGACTTTATCATGTTCTCCAATTCTTTATTCCGTTCTAACAGTGTCTTGCCAAGTTCTGCCGCCAACTGCAGATCTGCAAAAGATTAACAGTTAATTAGAAATAATTATTTTATTTTATTATTTAGAAGATTGAAAAATGGTGATCTAGGTGGTTGGAAAATACTCTATCGACGTTGGATTTCGTATCAGTTTCACGCAAACATTAATTGCAGTTTACTTTTAATCTTCATTTAACATGTAGAAAATTTATAATTGTATGCAAAATTTGACTTGCTACTATTTTAGTGCAATTTGAAATGATTAACAGTATACGTAGAGTTCTGATAAATTCAATATTTTCAATTTAATTTGTAGGGATGTATGCACTTCGAGGAAAGGATATCTGAATAGTCGAAGTAATTAGCCTTGTTATAGGTAGTAATTTACAGAAATGCAGACGAAGTTCGATTTAATTATTCTTACACTATACTTTTTTGTTAAATAACTCAACAAAAATGTACGATTCACCCTAATAAATATTAATAAATAGATTCGGATAATCTATTAGACTATGAATGTTTATGTAAATATCTACTTTAATTGTTGTACAACTACAAGTACAATTGTTTTTTGTAAACTTTTGTACAACAAATTTTTTTATACAATGCATACTTTAAAAGTTATTTGAGGTGTACGTGTTGCGTGGACCACCCTGTATGTATAAAGTAAAACTTAAACTTATTAACGCCGTTTCATTCTTCCGTTTAAGATTATCTGGAAGATAAATATCATGTTCACCAGCGGGCGACGAACTTTGCGCTGCGTGATGGTTATTATTAAAAATTAATTTTAAAAAAACAGTAACTTCTTCAAAGATGAATAAAAGCAAAGATTCTCAGATTTTGCTACGTTTTTAGCCGAAAGAATAGAATTACCCCCATAAACTTGAAATTTTCCTAGGTGCAACGTTCGATACAAAATCATAACTCGCCCAAAACAGTTCCACCGATGAATTACGTGGTTTCTCTCGCGGGGCAAAGAAGCATTAAATGTGAAGGGTGCGTGTGAAGATCGATCGGTTGATTCACGCGCCTGGTGTTAATTGCGATCCCAGGCTGGCATGATTCGGTCTATAGTTAACGCTCTTTCTCGTTAGCGACGATGGAAGAAGCATCGCGTGCCAGAGATCAGGTATCGAATGATCTGAAACGACCACGAATCGGAAAGGTGATACTGGATGCCTCGGATAGGCGAGACTCGTCGTCGTTAGCGCACTATTGTCGTGTTAACGACATGCATGGATGATGTAACTGATTAATCGAGCCAGCAAAATTTAATTACAGCCAACACCTGTATAGGGTATGTGTCCCAATTATGGAGCCTTTGTATTAAAACCACCATTAAAAAAATAATACATGTATAAATAAACGTAAACAAAATTTTTTAAATAAATTTAATCAATTAACAAATAAGATTCAAAGTAACAAACGACAATCTTAACATGTTACAATGTTATAAGTATTTATTCAAATATATGCATTACGCTTTCGGTGATTTCATAGAATTTCTTGTCTAGAACTTTAAGGAATGCTTACTGAACTATTTCATATTAATCAGTTATTAGCAGCATTTTGACTGTATAAAGTGCATATTATATCTTAAATAGGTTTAGTGTAATTAAAAAAAATTAATTCAGTGCCTACAAATATTTTCATTTTTTCTTTTAAGGAAATTCTGTACCACCGCGAGATTCTCAATCTTGTCCGTAATACGGAGCCTTCGTGGGTCTTCCCCATAGCCGTATTTTCGTTATCTAAATCCCAGATAACAGAGGACATCTTAAAGACGCCTGTTTTACGGCTATTTTAGGTCTAAGGCGTCTTTAAGCCGTCTTCAAGGCGTCATGTGCTATCTGGGAAGTGAATTATAGCAAGTATTACATCAATTAAATTTATTACATAATTACGTGTTTTTTTTTTATTAAATGACTCACCATAATTCAACAATATTTGGAACAAAATAGCCCTATCTCACCAAAGTCAGGTTAGGAGCGACATTCAAAGACTCCGTAATACGGGGCACCGAAACGTGAACAGGATCCGAAACTGGGGGCACCGAAATACATATGCAGCTACTGAAAGGGTTCCGTAATACAGACAAGAACAAGTGTTTGTATTTAATTAAATACCTTGCAAAGATTTAATTTTTTTATTTAAAAAAAATTCCTTCATAAAAGGGAATTGTTTAGCAACAGATATTGATTGTCAAAATATGAAATTGATGTAGCAGTATTTTTTTGTTAATATATGATTGCGCAAACTGGTTTAAAGCCTCCGTAGTTGGGACACAGAGTATGTGACATAACATGATTTCGCTCTAACACGATTAATAAATTGGAGAAACCCCCGAAATACGACGGTTTTGCTCCATCACGAGTCAAAGGAGTATTTTAAGGGGATTCTTTTTTTGCATTTTGTTATAGTTTGGAGTCTTGAAAATGTGTTCCTAAAATATAATGGTGAAAGTCATAAAATTCTCGAACCTATAACAAAAAATAAAGCAGGCTTTGAAAAAGTTATGGAATTTTTTAATAGGTCTTATTTAAAATGTGGACCGTGGAACTTTTTTAAACGACGTTCTCACATTATAAGTTCTTATGAAAACGAAAGTTTTAGTTTGAATAGAGCTTATAAAATATGAAAATAAAAATTTGTCTATTACGGGAACAGATATTTTGTTCATTAATATTAAAACAGTTCTCAAGCATTGTAACAAATACTGAATACTATTCAATGAATAGTACTACGACAATATTAAATAATTATATTAACACGATAATATACTATTATAGTTATAATAGATACTATCGCGCTGAATAGCAAATATTAAATAGTATAATAATAAAATACGTAGGTATATGTATACATATTATAATATTGTATTGCAGAATTTCTACGTATTCCAATTCATTTAAGTTATAAAAAAATGTTATTTAGGTATTATCCTTGACAAGTTCTCTTTTCTGTTCAATACTTCTTATGAAGCTACTAATTACTTATGTTTTTCATACTTTTTATTAAATAAACATATGACTAATATGATATATTGTTAAATAAAACTACCTAATAGGTACGTTTACTTGTCTCGTGGAACCTTTTTTAATAAATCACCTAAACAACTCGTTTCCGTGGAACTTTTATTATACAGATTCTAAAATATCTGTTCCACGAGAACACTTTTTAAAGAAGTTCCTAAGGGTAGCATTTCTTTCCATAAAAATTCCACAGGAGCAAATATTTTCTTAAACGAAATATATAAGTTCGAACAGAATTTTTTTAAAATCGATAGATAACTGTTTATTTTTTTTTTTTTAAATTTGAACACGTTTTTGTCAAACCTATTTTTTAAAATGGCGTCCACGATATTGAAAAATCTACCGAACCAATTTGGATCAAACTTTATGGTAATATTCTTAGTACCAGAATCTAGTATTCGATTTTTTTCTTCTTTTAGTAACAAAAGAAGTTGAATATTTATGTCGCAAACTACAAGTGTAATCCCAAACAGCCGCCATTTTGTAAAATATTCATATTTTCAAAATCGGTTTCGACAAGTACCAGCTCTTTTTCTCTACTTTAATATAAAATTAAAACAACTTGTTTCAGATAAAAGCCCACAGAGAGATATCTGGTACTTCAGATGGTGTTTTAATGAAATGGGTTATAATTAAATGGCCGCCATTCTCTTCTGTTGATAGATATATAGCTCCATTTTTCAGAAATTGCTACGGAAATAACATACAATAAAATGTATATGTTGAATTTTTAATAAACAACAATTCTGCATATACAACAAAATTTTCTAATTTTCCCTTTTAATTTAGCAGCTCAACTAAGCTTAGATAAAAGTATAATAAAAATATAAAAATTAAACTATACTTTACTTTTCCCTTTTAATTTAACAGCTAAACTCTAACCATGGGCGTAGCCAGGTTATCAGTCGGGAGGGGGGCAAAAATATTAACTCATCGACTAACACAATGAAAAAGGCTATACTAGTATTGTTTTCTTTTTAAAGTCATAAATCGTTGAACATGTATGCATTTTGTTGATAGAGGCTGTTGGTCGTCTTTCAAATTATACTGCAATATTAAATATTACGCAAAAATTTTGTAACTCTGGGAAGGGAGGAGGAGGGGGGGCAAAATCCAATTTTTTTTGTAGGGTAGGACAAACGCCACTTTTTTCCGTCTAGGGGGGGGGGGTGGCTGCCTACGCCCATGTATGTAACCCCTTAACTCTTTGAGGCACACGATTTTAAATAAAATAAAAACCCTAGTTGCACAGAATTTGTTTTAATATAAAAAAAATTATATAAAAATAAAATATTAAACTGTATGACTATGAGTAACTTCAACTTTTCGAGGTTGGTTAAAATATATCCCACCATGCATAAAAAAAGCTAAGCAAAAGGTGGGACAGTTTTTAACCCATCTAACCCTAAAGAGTTAAATTGTGCTGTCCTTCTGTCCCTGACTGTCTAATACCGTCAGTTGCCGAGGAGTCAGATCGGTCCCAAACGATCGCGAATCATCGAAAGAAGCAGGTGAACTTGACGTCGAGCGTCCCGATTCGCGGCATTCCGTCGTCCTGAAACCGACGACCTCCAATCCAACGTTGCCCACAGGCAACGAACGTGTAATCGTGTATACTCAAGAAGCTAGGGCCAAGGACCTTCGTGCCGAGCAAGCGCGACCCAACAACCGTTTTCTCTTCAGCATCCCCTGCTGTCATTATTGTCGCCCGACTCGCTTTAATGCTCAATCGTGAATTCCAGAATTTTTCGAGTAAGTGCATTACACAACATAAATCTTTTAACCTTCGACTACTTGTCGAGTTTACTTATTTTAAACAATTTACGCGGTCATTCTCGTATCTGATAGCGTATTTCACGCGCTATAGACATTGTAATAAATTTTGTTTATTTATTTATTTAAACAATAAACTTTTGACAATTTTATCGCACTGTTTTGTAGAATATAAAAGTCATTTAGTTTTCATTCTAACAATTTTTATACTTATATATAGACTGCGGATTTTTATGCAAAATAAAATTTTATAAAGTCATTCTTGAAGACAAGAACAAAAGTAGGAATTTCTATCTTCGCTTAAGTATGTTATTGAGTTAAGAATAAAATAGAAAAGTCGTTTCATTTGATGAAAATTTTGTCTTTTATTGTATTTCGCAGAGTCTATAAATGCATAAAATCCGCAGTCTACTTATGTAGTATAGTTTTCAAGATATGCAGGAAAATAGGAAAAGTTTGCAAATAAATTTAATACAAATTCACCATAATACAAAGAAAATTCAAACTAGAAAACAACAAATAATCTTTTAAGTCCTAACTTCGAAACCTTGAAAATTTTTTTTCTTAATGGTTTTATCTTCAAATACTAATAACAATTACAAATTTATGTTGATAATTAGATAAAATTTTGTTAATAATTTGATTATTTCACCATTTTCCTGCTTCTATAATATTAAACTTTGTAAACTTTTAGTGGAGATGGAACAATTAAGAACTAGAGCGACGACGTGTTAACCTTTAAGGGATGTTTTTACCTCGAGGAATCGAAAAAGTAGCAGACAAAATTGCCTGATACTTCTATTAAGATTTCTTACAATCCTGCGAAGTTTTTAAACAATTTTAAAGAATTTTTGAATTTCTATTGTTAACGCAGGAAAATGGTTTGATAAAGTTTGATGTCAGCTTTAGTTAATTTACAATCTGATGGATCATTCAGTATGGTAATTTCTGTATTATAAATATCTATAACAATATTTCAAGGTTGAAACTGATTCGAGAATTGAGTTGCATTAATTAAGTAAAGAAAATTAACAGTCACAATGAACATATCTCTCTCTTTCACTTTTGTATGTTCTATTCCAATACAGAAATGAGAAAAACAGAGTAATTCAGTTAGTCTAAGATTTTATTCATACTGCAGGGAATTTGATGGTTAGATTGTGAAATTTGTGTATTTATACCATACGCAGTTACTCAAAATTCAGTACAGTATTTCAGTATTTTCCAAAAATGTTTCGGCATTGTTGTCATAACAGAAACTGATTTGTACGAGTAAGCATTTCATCATTCAGCAGCAATTTACGTATCGTAACTGGAGTACGAAAACTAAGAAGCGTTTGAGCATCTTCTTCAATAAAGAAATTTTTTGAAAATATCTCGAGAAGTAATAATTTTTCTGCCATAGTACCCTAATCATTTTTTACGTAGAATGAACAGAGTAATCGATCTGTATAACAAACAATATGCATTTCCATTTAAAGAAATGATGCAATTGTTAATTGCACATTCACTGTTGCATTTAAAAAAAATCTAAGGGCCTACAAATGTAGTACTCTTCGAACCATTTATCTTTCTCCTTTAGCATTTTTTTCATAAATGCATTGATAACGGAATTATTGCGTGAACTTAAACAATTGCGTGGACCACCGTGTATGTATGTATACATAAGAATCTAATCAGAGATAAATTTCGTCCCTTAATTTGATGCTAGCTTCAGTTTAATGGAATTAAGAGAGTATTAATGTAACAATGTTTTGAACATCATACAACGATTGATTTCTTCTCTATTATTTATGATCGCATCAATCGCTTGTTTAGGTTATTAGCGATAGACAATAATAATAATTGATGTTAATATTTCTATTTCAAGCCATTTAATTGTACTTTTTAAGTAATAAATTTACTTAACTCATTGGACCTAATTTAAATGATTAAAATAAATATGTTTCAAGTCTGTTTTAAACACGTCGAGACGTCCTTCAGACGCCTAAACTGGCACAAAATGCAATAAGTTGATTGTGGATGTTATGCATATTTAACAAATTTAATTGTTAACAATATACTAAAATGAAAACTTTAGCAATACTCAATAATCTCTGTAGTACTTTTAATTGGATATACCTTTAATATGGAAAACAATTTTTTTCAGTTTTGATTTCTGTGAAATGAACCATGAAAATTTGGAATTTACATAAACATCCACAGTCTAGAAATAAGTTACGTTCAACAGTATTGGTTTAATTTTGAATTCTTATGCAATAGTAGATTAATATATTAAGCTAGACGTAATGGAACTAATCTCAAATGCTAGCCACTTTTTTAAAAATATTTACAAGCAAATAACAAATATTTATTTGTAGTAATGAAAGTATTTCTCCTTCTACTTTCTGTTTTTACTTTTATGTATTATTATGATACAAATTTTTATCTTTGCCCATTCAATAATATGAATTATTAAACAATGTTCGTACTATTAAATATATTCTAATGTTTGGTCTGTTTGTTAATTGCAGTAGCAGGTTCTCTGAAAAGATTATCAACGTGTAATTTGCACAACATGAAATACCGTAATGTAAAACATTATCCTCGTATGTAAATACACTACAGTTCTAAAAGGACAATTATAACATTTTTCCCGCAGTATACTTGGCAGTTATTAATATTTGAGTTATTTTACTATACTGAAGTCTACACAGTTCTTATAATGGATTCGAGTATTTCTAGAATCAATAAAAACGCATTAAACGAGTTTGTAAGGAATAAGAGTGTGGAAATTGTTTAAACAGTTATATAATATCGATATTTTTGTCAAATTGCAGCGGTATGTTAAAATCACAGGTAAATATGCTAAGTTTTCGCTTTTATGATCGTTATATATTTGAATGTCCACCTTATCATGAAATAAAAACAATATTAAAGATCGCCGCAGTTTTTACTTTATGATCATTCCAATAATACTTGTACACGAGGAACTTTCTTTTTCTACAAATAAAACGATAAAAATTTGAATTCACAAAATATTCAGTCTATTGGTTACGACATAGTCCAATAAAATTACACATTTTCGTTTCAAAACTTGATCTGGGATCAGATATAAATGCAATATATGCTTCAGAAATTTCTATGTTCGACAGAATTATTGTCATTTATTCTATAGAAACTGCCGACAATCGAACGGCTCAAAACGAAAGTATAAACTTCTTCGAGAAGCATCAACTTACACGAAGACGATTAATTAGTACAAAGAAGAAAAAAAATTCGTGCAGACTTATAATTTGAGAAATTTTTTAATATAGTCAGTCCAGAATGTTAGTACACCAGTTTTACTTGTATTCATTATTATCACCATTCGATACACTGGTTATATCATTAACGTCAGTAATCGTAAATTCTACGAGACATTTGGCTTCCCTTCACACGCTAATTAAATGCCGAGCTCAGGTTATTTTCTCCAACGAGGGAAACGAGAATGAAAATAAGTAAGAAAGGAGAGATTTAAATACTCCACGTATGTACGTCTTACGGCATAACCGTCCCATTAAGTAATTTCTGAAGATTTTGATTCAATAACAGTTCAACATGTAGTACTTGTAATTACTATTGTTTACAATTCAGAATACACTTGCCAAAGTGATTAACTCTACAAAATTTATATTTAAATTTTACACTTAAAATTTATATTTAGAAATTAATATAAATTTATATTTAAAATTTATATCTAAAGTTCGTCTAAGATTCATATCTAAAATTTATTTTCACACTTTATATTTAAAATGCATATTTGCAATTTATATTTAACATCTGTATTTATCATTTATGTCTAAAATTTATATCTAAACTTTATTTGTACAATTTATTTTTACACTTTATATTTAAAATGTATATTTGCAATTTATATTTAACACCTGTATTTATCATTTATGTCTACAATTTATATCTAAACTTTATTTGTAAAATTTATTGTTAAAATTTATATTTAAAATGAATATTTAAAGTTTAAATTTAACATCTATATTTAATATATCTGCCTAAAATTTATATCTACAATTTATTTTTAAAATTTATTTTTAAAGTTTATATTTAAAATGTATATTTGGAATATATATAACATTTATATGTAAATTTATATTTCAATTTTATATTTCAAATTTGTATAAAATATAAAATTTTAAGCATCAATGATATGCTTTGGCGCTAAAAGTAAAAAAAATTCACAAAACGGAGTCAGTCACTTTGTCCTATGTACGACTCAATTGTCATTAGGAATAAGAATTCTTAGTCCATACTGACGTTTCTCAAATACTGCATTTATCAATATTCTAATTCTTCAAATCGATGTCTATTATTTTCATATTTCTATTTATCGTAACATCCGTAGTGAAACATGTAAAATGAACAGATTTAAGTAACCGTACTACACTATTTTAAATTACGACGTGCATTTAAAAAAAATTAGGTGTAATCATTACGAATAATCGTCCGAAAGCAACACGTCGACTTGGAACACGCTAGATGCCAAGAGAAAGAAACTAACGTTAATTTGTAACGAGGCATTCTGCTACCTATTAACTCTGAATTTCTGAGATATCACAGCCGTTCTGCCGGTACCTATCAGGTTGGTGAACGTTAAATGTCATCTTTCACAGTCAGTTTCCTCGTGTGATAACGCAAATTACGAGCTGCTTAGTTCATATGATACAAAATAGAGCGAATGGACTTGTAAGTGCATTCGAAATCAGTCGAGAAAGGACAAACTGAATGAATGTTAACACGTTAAATGTCTGTCCTTGGAGACCAACGGTATCTGTATCTTTTGTTTATACATAAACGCATTTTCCGTATTCACACCGCCGCCCAAATGGAAAGTAAAACAAAATTAGCTCCGTGTATAACGTGTTAAACCAGTTTTAGAAATTCAGCGAATTGGAGTGCGAAAATTTATCTCGTGTTCCCTCTACTGAAAGAATTCCCTTTCTTCAAATATTTGAATTACAAAACGATGCTGATGTGTAAATTGTCTATAAATAGTGTCGAAAGATTTTTTAGACTTCGGAACTGTTTTATAGCAGACTGGCCAAAGGTTAGTCGATCGTTGCGAAAAGAGAAAAAAATATTTCACCAGAATTATTTCGGTTAATCATATGCAGACGCGAAGAAGTTATATCCCTTCGAAGTTTTATTATGGAAAACGATATGTTAGGTGTGCTAAAGATATCTAAAAAAAAACAACCACAGTCCTCAACTTTACTTGTGTTCTCTTTTCTCTTTTCATTAATATTATTTATCAACTGATTTTAGAAAAATGGCACAACACGGTCCAAGAAATGTTCATTTTAATTTGACATACAAGAATTTTAAAACTCAAAATATCCCACTTTCCTGACCTTGGATTAAGATTCTACCGTTTCTTATTGCTCGATTAATTTTACAAAGATAGTATTTAAGTATTATTTATCAAGACACTGTTATGGATAAAATCATCTTCAAAGTTATATTACAAACGCAAATAAAAAAAATCATCGTTTCATTTTTATCATAGAAGAGTTTTAAAATTCAAAATATTCCAAAAATTATCACTTTCGTAATGTTGGATTAGGATTCTACTGTGTCTTATTGATCGATTAATTCTACACAGATAGTATTTCAATACAATCTATCAAGACATTGCTATGAGCAAAATTATCATCGAATTCATATTAGAAAAATGAATCAAAGAAATCTTCGTCTCACTTCTACCATAAAATAAGTTTGCAACTGAAAATACTCCAAAACCTTTCCTGACCTTCGATTAAGAATCTCCCTCATTTTCTTACAAATATTGCTCGATTAATTTCCCAAAGAAACTACTCAAATACCAAGGAATTATCTTCAAATTCATATAACAAACACACGAACCAAAGAAATCGACGTTTCACCTCTACCATAAACTACATTCCCGTCGTAGCACTCGTCGATCATCATTACACAGAAACGTCCAATCACGTTCTACTCTCAAATTCGATCAAACACCTCGACAACGTCTCAGAAATCCATCCAGACACACGTGTTCACCTGTGATGCTCGTGTACCTCCAACCCAGAACGATCGCCAATTTAAAAGATCAGAAAAAAAAGAAAACTCTTCCACAATTTTGAACTTCGTGTCCCGTCACGCGGCCCAGCCATCGATAACTCGCGTCAGGACGACGATTCATTCAGGGATATACCTTCCGGACCTTGAAGACAGGACAGCTCGATGGAGTAATCCCAACATTCCAGCGAGTTCATCTGCGTCTGCGGGTCCCAGACCATGTCCACGCTCGGCCCGTTCATCTTCCAGAGCGAATATCACTCGAGGAAAAATCCTTCGCGATTCACTATCAACCTTTTTCTCTCTGTCACTTAGGGTAAACTCGTTGAAAGGGACACACGAAATTTGCGCGCGCGCGCACGCGACCTGTCCACGAATCCTGAAGATAATACACACACACACACACACACACACACACATATACACTGGATACGGACGATTTTGGGGTCCTTTTGGTAGGCGTCCACATCCAGGTTGATACGGTTCCGCGATGGAACGTCTCGGGTTATCGACCACAACCGGTTCCACCAAAGGTAGCCGGTCTTCTGTGAATCCTAGGTAGCCGGGGAACGTGTGCAGGCCCCAAACGTCGAATGCCCATCCACCGCCTAACGCGACCCTCCCTCTCCTTGGAGTTCCTTTCCCCTACCACCTGCATTCTTCGGAGCCTCTCACCTTCCTTCTCCGGTTCAGGTATAAGCATATGTCCTCTCTTTCACCTGGTCCCTCTGTATATGTAATTCCCTTCCTGGCCTGGTGGTTGAACATCTTTCCTCGGGTATATACCCACCGCCTGCTCCCCTCGGGGTACTCTCACTCCACCTGGATCGGGCAACTTCTTCTTCCTTTCCCTTCTTCCCATTTCGTAAACCGCGTGTATCTGTTTCTGCGGGTGTGTGTATGTGCGAGTATATATGTACACCTCACTCGATATGCACGTGCAAACGCTGTCCCGCTTATGGTACTTTTATTTCCGAACGCATGTGTGTTGCCCCCCCCGCGGGCATGGGAACCGCGACGCTTGAACCGTGTTGATTTTTTCATTCGGTGGATCGGAGGGATCGATGCTTGGCGACGGTGTCGCGTAATGGGGAGGATGTTGGGTTATTGTTTGCGATTGGCGGTGTTGGGGCGGATTTTCACCCGGGAGATTAGTTTTGTTCGACCGATGCGTAAAGAGGAGTCTTTGGATTCGAGCCCCTTCTTGGAGTCAAATGGATAGATTCAGTCTTTAGATTCGAATCCCATCTTGGACTTAAACGGATAGATTGAGCCTTTGGATTCGAAACCTTTCTTGGAGTCAAATGGATACGTTGAATCTTTGAATTCGAATCCTTCCTTAGATTCTAATGGACAGATTGAGTCTTTGGATCCGCATATTGGAGTTAAATGGGTCCAGCGAGTCTTTGGATTCGAATCCTTTCTTGCAGTCAAATGGATAATTGAGTGTTTGGATTCGAATCCTTTCTTGGAGTCAAAAGGATACATTGAGTCTTTGGATTCGAAACCTTTCTTGGAGTCAAATGGATACATTGAATCTTTGAATTTGAATCCTTCCTTAGATTCAAATGGACAGATTGAGTCTTTGGATTTGAAACGTTTCCTGTCGTCAAATGGATGATTGAGTCTTTTGATTCGAATCCTTTCTTCGAGTCAAACGGATAGATTGAGTCTTTGAATTCGAATCCTTTCTGGGAGTTAAATGGATACAGCGAATCTCTGGAATCGAATCCTTTCTTGAAGTTAAATGAATTCATTCAGTCTTTAGAGTTGGGAAGTTTAACATTGAAAACAAAGAGTTATTAAGATTTGAAACGTATTGGGTTTAATTAGGCGTATTGATAAGTAGTCCACTATTTCCTCTGAAATTCTGTACTTTTTCTGAAATAATTCGAATCCATATGCTATCTCAACGACAGTAGTTATTTGTTTTCATCATACTCCAACATGCATTTTATTCATTGCATTGTCGATGCATTGAAATTATATTGAACTACTTATTGGTATGTCTAATATTATATGAATTTGCCATTTCCATCGAAACGGAACCGCTTATTTTAGGAAAAATACTTTTTAAGAGATTGAAATATGTTCTGTAACGATTAATAGCTTTCTTCAGACTAGATATTATCTGATATATATTTTTTAAAGAAAAAGTGGCATTTTCAAATTCTATGAATTCTTCAAAATCTGCAACCACAGGGTCTCGATTAGGGAATCTTTTGTATTTTCAAAAATTCATCTGATAATTCAACTACCAGCAGTCATAGTTGCAGTAGCCATTTTATTACATAAAAATAAAGCAAAAACATTACAGATTTTCACCAATTTCTTCATTTCACTGTGATTTTCGTGTTTGCATGTAGTATAAATAAATGCGTATAGTTTTAAACTTTCCAAAAAACTTTTTCAAACATCAACTATTATAAGTGAATTATAATCAATCTAATTATTCAAATTTTTATGAAAAATTTAATTTAATCATTAAAAAGTTTAATTATAAAAAATGTTAATCTCGATGAGAATTTATTAATTCAACGATTGGACGATGGATGTATATGTAATAATAACTAATTTATCGAATGGGAAGATCTAAGGAAATGATTCATTTTCTTGTCATAAACTCAAAAAGTAAGTACTTGCTCTACTTTTTAAGGCATAATACATACAGAATATTATTCCGTTCGCTTTGCCAATGTGTCCAACCTTTGTGTAAAAGTACATTTTAATTTTTAATGCGAACTGAAACATCGTATTCGCAATCTTTCAGAATATTCATGTACATACGTATGTATTATTCATTCACAATCCAAGGTTTCAATAGCACTTATTCGACTGTATGCCTACTTTTGTAAACAAAATTCTTATTATCTTCGTTTGATGCATTTTAATAAATATTCAATTTTCACGAGTCATTTTTCCTTATTCTTCATATTTCATTTTTTGTAACGTACAGAGCTCATACTAAAAAATTTTCCTTGTCTCATAAACTCTGAAGCAAAACAAAACACACATTTATATACAAATAGGGATTTAATCAGGAAATTATAATAAAAAAAATCAAGAATCAGGATAAAAACTAAATTAAGGATAACTACTGGGTGGCGTGCCAGAGTTAAAATCATTAACTTACTTTCCAAGGAGACTGTACAGTCGAAGAAATAGGTATTCATACACTGGTGACGATTTAACAATCTTAGTCTCATTATAACATTAGGACAAGAATGATTTACCTACTTCCAAGCACACTAGTACAAGTTAGCTTTATATTAATTTACAGCTAGATGGAAATCATTTTTAACTTATCATTTTACTAAAAACAGTATTTATTGTCACTGATGATAAAAATCATCGGTATATGAATATTTTTATTTTGCCATGTTTATACATTTACATCATTCTTCAGTCCTCAATTCTTCTGTCATTCCTTTTTTCGCAATTTTAAAGGGCAGCAGCAGGCTTTTACTTTATTTTTCAATTGAATTATTTTCTATTTTTAATGATAGATAATTAGAATGAAAAAATCATTTTTTGAGTAAAAAAATGAGAAAAATCGAATTCTCTGTCCCAGTGGCGTACGAAATTCGCCGCTTCCGCGTTTTTGAGGGTTATCTCTTTCGATATTATAGACGACTATGGTGTGATGATAGTTTTGTCATTCTGTTTTTTGACATATGTCAAGTACAAGGTCTACAATTTATTATAATGTCTTCAATTTCAATCGAAAATCGCATAAAAATAATTAAAAGCTACTACGAAAATGATGGATCTGTGAAAACAACATATCGCAAAATTTCAGAATCAATGAATTTATTACGAACAAAATTTCCCGATCGAATAATTTCGCGTAATTCTGCAGTCAATTGGCCGCCTAGATCGTGTGATTTAACGCCGTTAGACTGTTTCTTATGGGGCTATGTGAAAGATCAAGTTTATGCAGATGATCCACAATCCATCGAAGCCTTCAAAACCAACATCCGACGCGTAATTGGTGAGATACAGTCGCAATTATGCAAAAATATAATCGAAAATTTTGACAAAAGGATCGACGTTTGTAAACGTGGTCGTGGACATTTGTCCGATATTCTTTTTGATTCATAAATTGTAAACTTTCTACATTATATATCAATACTTAAATACAGACCTTCCATCCAAAATGTGTGTTTTATTTAAAATTTAAAAACAAAATCCATCCGGAGAAGCCTTTTACTGACAATTCTGTCCCATTTTGATCTCTAGATATCAGTATCGGAAATTATGAATTTACATATACTTCCGCAGTCTATCAACAATGCACTGATCTCCTTTTTCACAGTAAGCAAAACCGTTTCGAATTTTCAATTCGGTCTATAAATTCTCTTCTCCATCGCTAAATAAATGCATTAAGACGGCGACGCAGGTTGTGTCCCCTGTAACTTTCCATTATTTTCCCGCGCTGTATGCATTTCGATTTGCAATGTAAAACAAGGGGGGGGGGGCGTATGGACGACAGAAAAGGTATATTTAGAGACACCAGACGCCGCGCGGCGTCCTTTCAACGGCGACAAACGTATCGAAAGGCGGCGGCTGGCAAAAGCGACCGGCGAACGATTTTTCAGGCCTCGAAACTCGAGCGACCGGCCGGCCGGCGGGGATACACGTTGCCTTTTTCCGCATCGACAATCATTTTCAGACGCAACCGAACAACTTTCTCGTGTGTATGGCGCGCGTCGTAACCAGGAAACGATTTATTGCTCGATTCGGGGGAGAGTTCGGGATATAAATTAAACAACGTGGAAATCTAGTCGCTGTCGTTGGATCGATTATTCGGGAGATATGTCGATACTTTTGTCTTCACTTGAGGTAAGGTGTATACAGTGATTCCTCGATGAATGCGACACGAGCAACGGCGTTATTCCCACCACTGAGGGTGTCCACCTCTGGAAACAATCAAAATAAAGTAAACACCCAACGGAAATATCACTAGGAAGTCGTTTCCACGATTCCTTGGGAGGGGAATCGAGCGTTTCGCGGCGAATCAGACCGTAATTCACGAGGGAAGGTAACTTGAAACTATCGATATTTTTTTTTTAAACTTAGCAGATTTTTACGGTATCTCGTTAAAAGTGTCAGGTAATGCTTCTTTTTTGTTACCTTTCGGTTCTTCTCGGTGAAAACACACATTATAGGTTAACCTATTAGTAGTATTGATGGTTGGCCAACGGTATTCAACAGTTGGGAATTAGTTTGGATATAATTAGTGTTTTTGCCTACAAATTTCCAAAATAGGGCCTGCGGCAAAAAAGTTATGACAATTTGCCAACGAATATCCAATGTTTGGCCTACAATTATTATAGTTGGTTAATTAATAAGAAATATACAATGATAATACAACATTAGCCCACCCAAAGTTTGCCAACATTTAAATATAGTCTTGAAGACGTCAGAAACGTTGATGCAACCAAAAACTTGTTATTATATTTCAAATTCATTTTTTTGTTTTCTTATTCTTGAATATACTCGCAATTTGTTACTGTCGCGCAACGCATAAGTCACTTGATATTTTGTAAAAATAGAGTCAGGGGTCAGGAAATTTGAAATAATCCAGATAACACATGACGTCTTGAAGACATCCATTTTACAGCTATTTTAGGTCTGAACGACTGAATGTCCTGATTAGTAACAAAGATGTATTTAAGACGCCTTTAAGACATTGGTGTAGACCTATTTAAGACGTTGGTATAGACCTGAAAAATACAAAAAAATATATATATGTATATATAAAATGTGCCTGTATAACAAACAAGTAATATAACATAAGTAGTTCGTTTTTTAAAAATGGTAAGACATGTCTTTTTACGTACCTTCATAAATAGGTCATTGTACGTGTTTCAAAACGTTCCACAAAATGGTACGTAAACAAAACATGTCTTTCTATTTAAAAAATAAAGTTGACCTTCATGTGACCTCTGCGCGTCCACCTATGAAAAAACTATTCACATCAAGTTACGTGCTCTTCGATACCATGTAAATTTGGTTTAACACATTTTTTTTCTATCACCGGTAACAGTCAAGATATTCAGGTGGCCTGATATAGGTACCTCACCCTGTATATTAGCAATAAATTTCACGGTTTAAACCCTTAACGCATCAGAAAGTAATGAATATGTTTCACCCTTCGATGCATCGTTTACGAAATTATTAAAATCATTGATGGGCAATATTGAATTCATCCTCGTTTCTATTCAATTCTCACATCAAGGACGATCCAATTTCTGTATCAAGGTTCGAAAGTCATTCTCCGTGACGAAGACTCGGGTACTTAATGACACCACTTCGGCGTCGCCGTGATCCCGCGAACCCGATTCAAGCAAAGCAGTTATTTTGTAGGTCCCTCAGTTTATGCAACTTTCCCGCCACTGATAGTTCATCGTTAACCCTGTCGTCGGGAAACAATGTCTGTGGCATTGCTCGAAGTTATATCACGAAATTGGAATGGCAATCTGAACGGAGAGTCACGAACTTCTATCGGAGTAATTTCAAATGAAATCTTTTTATTGTGACTCTTCGGATGATAGTATTTGTTTTTAATATCAATATTACATTGTATCGTGAATATAATATTAATAGCCGTTGACTTCGATGAAAAATATCAATAATTGTATACGGATAGGAAAATAAATTGTTGTAAATAAAACGATAACAATTGCATAATACGTTGAATATCTACTCAATACTAAACAAAAACGTTCAATTAAAAACTTATTTTAATTTCAATTTTCAAAATTAATCTAATGTACATGTATTCGAAATGGGCCATTTTTATGACGATGAATCGCTATAAAGGTTATTCTTTTAATTAACATAATCCCCAGATTAAACTTTCATGTAATATAAATCTTAAAATAATACTGTCCGTTAAATGATGACCGATGGGAGGTCTAATGTAGTTTACTCCGGTTTTCGTTGCCTCTTATATAGAAGGAAGGGGTGCTTATATAGAAAATAGGGTGTCTCGTTTAACTGGAAACTGGCTTCTTGGAATCTTACTAATTTATCACTTCCTACTATACGGAAGGATGTCGTGTAGCAGATTGTTGTATTCCTCTCAACAAATGTTATCATACTATGCATAAAAAAGTACAGGGTTCTGTTTAAACAAATTAAATTGGCGTTGATATCTCCCGCACTATTACACTTATAGAAAGATTACTTATACCACGTAATGTCCCCTTTTATACTAAACAACTTTTGTACGAAATTTTTTTTTATAACTTCAATCTCTCGTGAGATATTCCATTGTTTTTAATTAAACGAAACACCCTGTATACAGGGTGAGTCAATAAAAACTACTATCTAAAATAACTCGTTACCTATTAGCTGTATCGAAAAACGTTTTAATTAATTAAACAGCATTTTAAGGGACTCATCGGACGGATACAATTTGATTTTTTAATATGAAGAACAAGAAAAATAGGATATGAAAAAATGAAATTGTGAAATCCGTGAATTAGAAGGACCATGTTTTTCTTGGAGCAAAATGTACATGTGATTTGCAGAAATAAATCATTCTTTAGACCTGTACTTACTAAGCCATATTTTTTACTACAATGACACCCCTGTATAAGAATTACATAAATTAGAAATCCCGAATCTTCATGAAAATTTATAGTTGTCAGAACAATCTACAAGGATAGCAGCAAAATTGATTTTTATAATCTACAAGGACAGGAGCAAAACAGAATTTAATACCTTTTATAGAGGATTTTATTCAGTTAATAAAAATTTTAGTAATCTTGATTGGAGGTAAGCTTTTGTTTGACCGTATCACCTGAATGATTCAAAGTGGAAAATACGGTATAGATAACGATTCGATTACATCGACCTCCAAAAAACGCTACTACAGGGAGGGAATTCTGTACGCCTTTTTTTAACAGTAGAATTACCAACGATTAACTGTATTTATACCGATTAAAATTTTTCAAAATTCATTAAGGTTTTTGACGAATTATTTTTTTCGTAATTTTATATTATACTGAAAACTCTTTACAATCTCAGATGGTGCATTGTTTAACCCTTTCGTTCCCACTGTTGTCATACGGTGACGTTTTTTAAATTACGAAATAAAATATTATGAATTCTTTCATATCTGTGAGTATATTACTTAATAGTTTCTTCTAATCTTGTATAGATAGTGTGGCATGTACATGAAGTTTCTTACAATTTCACTCAAAGCCTTAGGTACAGTGTGTTTCAGATCCATATTTTTCTTACACATTTGAATTTTTCATATTCTGAATGCTTTTAACAGGTTTAGTGAATTCACAATTGAATAACAAATCATTTTAAAAAAAACAATGTAATAAAAATATTTTTAAACAAAATATCATCTAAACAGTCTACTGGGTTCAAATGTGTAATGAAATATTTTTTTTTACTCTTAAATGAAAATTTTGGTGTGAAAGGGTTAATAGCTTTTCCATGAAATGGAATATTATTGGTCCTGTATCATTTTCATTTTATCCAACTCAAGTGTTGAGCATTATTACAAATACAACAGAAACTTATAAAACTCCAATTTCTTTCAAATATATCAAGAGTGTTTATTGACCAGAGGTAACATTAATAACATTATAGTGGGAATTATTACATACAACTGTAATAAAAGTAAAAAAGCTGTCAAATATCGACGAATAAAAAATGGCATTAGACAGTTTCACGTGTTAAAATGTTCTTGTGAATCATTTAAACGTTATGTATTATACACAAAAATACAGAAAAATATTTCTTTGATAATTTTCAAATAATTTGGGAATTAAAGGGTTAGAGCTGAGAAGAATTTGAAAAAGAAAACCAAACAGTTATTTTGATTTTGTTGGAACTTTTAGTGTTGAACTACGTACGTTCATCTTTTTTTAAAACATCAATGGTTATTATTGTATCAAAAAAAGATATATCACCGTTTACGTTTCAATTATTCAATTGAAATCGGTAGGCGGCTCGTTTTCACAAGTCTGTGTCACTAATTTCTCTTAAATGATGCGAAAAAAGACTCGGTAGTAGTTCCACACACTTGTTAGTTCTGCTGTATACGATTTCGAGCTTATCGTTTGTCCGATATGTGCTAGTTGCAATACATGTCGCGGCCGCTCGAAGTTTATTGCAGTGTTAATTCCCGATTATACGTATAATTCTTCGTAATACACCTGAATCCGTTATCTGATCTATTCGAATAAAAACACTGGGCACAGGTTTATTAGAGTAATTGTGTAGATAAGTTTCTCGTAATTAAAAATTAAAAATTTTATCGTATTCTACAAATATAAGTCTTATATTTTTCCGATGATTAACAAAGAACGAGTATTATAACTTTTACTCGCTGCCGGAACAGAATTTCGTTTGAATATAAATACACTTAAATCAATTTTTAGACGATTTTAACTTAACACGGTTTAGAAAAAAATTCTATTCTATTTTTGCACGATTTTTTTTATCAAATGAAGAGTTCAATGAATTCGTCTTTTTAGAGATTTTCACTGAATTTTAATTCCAGGAAAAAGTATTTCTACTTATTTTTCTAGGAGATTGCTCTCAATTAAAAAAACAAAATTGTAATTGGTTTATCATATTTGTTTAATTGGCTTTTATTATCTGGAGGCAATCCTACACTTTTTCATATAAACATTTCTTCAGATCGTAAAAGAATGATTATTGAACGTCGTGACATAATGTTAGAGTCGAATGTTCATATTACGAATGAAAAGTGTCTTTAACAAGATAAAGGATCCTATAGTTATGAAATCTTTAAATACACTGGTTTAAATTCCTGTGTTATAAAACTTTACTTTACCAAGTATTTGCAAATTATCGTGTCTACGGTGTATTTACATAAGCATTACAAACAGGACTTTTGTTCATATAAATCCCGTTTTATGCAAATACAGATACATAACAGGACTGCTGGTTTCACACTTGTTAGAACATCCTCATCCCAAGAGAGACGATATATTTATTCCTGAAATTGAAATTTCCATATTTATCCAATAAAGACCGACCAACTAAATCTTTATCTTCCATGCATTATTCAAAACTTTCTATCAAGACTGCGAATTTGTCCATTTCTGTAGAGATTTTGGAATCTGATTATGAAACTACCAGCTCGGATCAATCGATGATATAAACAGTAACACAAGATGAAACTGTGTTTATTGGCCTAATAATAATTAGTCAAACAAAGTTCCCACTGTGCATGGATTACGAACACAGAACCTTCAATCGTGGCTTCGCCTGTCCATTTCTATGAAACCTGTCCGCGTAAGTCGTGCCTCTCTATGACACCAGGCCTTGAATTTATTTTTGCAGAGCGAAACACGTCGAATTATACTAGAAATCGCGGGAACAAAACGCGAGAAAGTGTCGGGGACAGAGGGCAGGTCCTTGATGTTGCACAATGTATCGCGCGGAGGAATCTGACAAGGGAACTTCCGCAATTAAAAAATTCCTTTTTTTTTTAAAACTTTGCAGGTTTGTAGGAGACCTCAATAGAAGTATCAGGCAATCTTTCTTTTCTGCTGCTTTTTCGTTCTTCAGGGTGAAACCACCCCTTGAAGATTAATATGCTTTTTTATATTTTTCTGGATATTCTGAAAACTATAATAGATATAAAAAACTTGTTATAACGAAAATTTAACGATTTTCTAGGTTCTATAAAACTGGGTAATGAAATTGTTAACAATTTGTTGTTTAAATAAATAAATAAATAAATAAACAAATTTTTAAGAATTTTATTCTACAGTTCTATAGAGCATAAAAAGCCATTAAACTTTCGTTCCTGCAATTTTTTTTATATTTGTTGTAGATTTCAAGATACACAGGGAAATAGGAAAACCCATATTAACCTTTTACCCTTTCACCGCGGTGGATTCCAACATAAATCGTGCGTCGCAGATGGTAGACACCTAACCGTAATCAACGCTGCGAACAGCAAAAGTTTTCGGCAGCGATAACGATTGAAAAATATTTCGAACTATACGGTGACAGTAATCGCAGTAGTATGCCCTTGCAAGTCATGTAAATAACAAGCGTAGTAGTTGTTGTTGAGAACATAGCACAAAAAGTGTCTAGCGACGAACTACTTTCGGCATCAACAGCAACGAAGGGGTTAAAGGTTAACCCTTAACAACCCAGTACTTTTGATTCTGTATGTAAACTAATTTGAAAATGTGTCCATCGGACACTACTGGATTGTTAACAGTAGAACTACAAAATCCGTCAAAACGACGGATTGCAGATTTCTTATTTTATCATTACTGAAGTTACAATGGTGCTTTTAGCGGAATTTATGTTGACTTTAAATTTATTATGAATTTTATGTTACAACATATTATGCTAGATCGTATTATACAGGGTGTCTCACCCGATTTTGACATCTTGATTTTCTCGCGTAAGGTCACATAAAGGTCAACTTTGTTTTTTTAAATTGACTGACGTATTTTTTAATAGATCAATCGATGCAGGTGGACATTCGTTATAAAAAAGTACTAACCTATATATGTCGAAGAGTTAGTAGTTCAGGATATATTTCAATTTAAATAATTCTGAAATACCATTACAGTCGTACTTTATTACCATTTATGTAAATAAACGCTAACGTCTTACAAGGAGTGTATTTTAGGTGTCCGCCTCCGATTGCTTTGGTTTTCGGATATGTTTTAGAGGACCGAAAAATAAGAGATACGTATTTTTTTATAGCGGCCCGTTTTCATATTTAGGGGGTGAAACCACCCCTCAAAGTTTCGACCCGGAAGTACTATCTCGAAAACCAGAGGAGATACATGAAAACATCTAATTGGTGGCTTTCATGGTTTTTTATGTACAATAAACTGGTGTTAACAAATTGTCAAAAATACAATTTGTTTATAACAAAAAAATATCATTTTGAGAACCTTTTTGGAGGAAACTACGTGTATATCTCACAAGGGAAGGCACGGAAGTGTCTCCCTCCGATTTTGATGAAACTTCGTATGTCTGTTAAGCAGTCAAAAATAAAGGACACGTATTTTTTTTATCGGCTGAGACGCGACTTCAAGGGGTGAAACCACCACTCGAAATTTCTATCCGAAATTTTGTTGTTATAAACAAATTATATTTTGGACAATTTGTTAGCACCATATTATTCTACATAAAAAACCGCAGACCTCGTCCATTAGAAGTTTTCATGTATCTCCTCTGGTTTTCGAGATAGTACTTCCGGGTCGAAACTTTGAGGGGTGGTTTCACCCCCTAAATATGAAAACGGGCCGCTATAAAAAAATACGTATCTCTTATTTTTCGGTCCTCTAAAACATATCCGAAAACAAAAGCAATCGGAGGCGGACACCTAAAATACACTCCTTGTTAGTACGACAGTAATGGTGTTTTAGAATTATTTAAATTGAAATATCTCCTGAACTACTAACTTTTCGACGTACGTAGGTTAGTACTTTTTTATAACGAATGTCCAGCTGCATCGATTGATGTATTAAAAAATACCTCATTCCATTTACAAAAACAAAGTTGACCTTTATATGACCTTTATGCGTCCACTCACGAAAAAACTAATAACATCAGAATATGCTCCACTCGCAATAACACTAACTATATTCCCACTAACTCCCAACTGTTGAATACCGTTGGCCAACCATTAATGCTACTAACAAGGGAAGGCACGGAAGTGTCCCCCTCCGATTTTTATGAAACTTCGTATGTCTGTTAAGCAGTCAAAAATAAGGGATACGTATTTTTTTTATCGGCTGAGACGCGACTTTAAGGGGTGAAACCTTCTCTCGAAGTTTTGATCCGAAATTTTTTTGTTATAAACATATTACATTTTGAACAATTTGTTAGCACCATATTATTCTACATAAAAAACTGCGAACCTCGTCCATTAGAAGCTTTCGTGTATCTCCTCTGGTTTCGAGTACTTTAGGGTCGAAACTTCGAGGGGTGGTTTCACCCCTTAAAGTCGCGTCTCAGCCGATAAAAAAAAATACGTATCCCTTATTTTTGACTGCTTAACAGACATACGAAGTTTCATCAAAATCAGAGGGGGACACTTTCGTGCCTTCCCTTGTAAGTTAACCTGTATTGGGAATGGGTGTTTTCACCCAGAAGAACCGAAAGGTAACAAAAAAAAAAACCATTACCAGAAACTTTTACTGAGATGCCTTAAAAATCTGCTAAGTTTAAAAAGAAAATATCGAAATTTTCAAGTTACCTTCCCCCGTGAATTGCGGTCTGATTCGCCGCGAAACGCTCGATTCCTCTCCCAAGGAATCGTGGAAACGACTTCCTAGTGGTATTTCGATTTGAATAACCTCACGCGACCCGATCGCGAATACTTTCTCCTGAGAAACGCTTCGCGGAACGTTATTAATCTCTTCATCGGCCGAAATAAGAAGAGAGGGAGGAGGCTATTGTTGCCCGTAGACTGCGCGCGCGTGCACAGGTGCACCGTGTAAACGGTCGATCGGCGGCTGACCTTTCGGGGAGAGCGCAACGAACCACGGGGACGGTGTGAAACTCCATTGGAAGATTATTGCTGGATATTAAATGGAGTATGTAACCACGTGTATATAAGTCAGATCCTAACTGGACCATTGTATCGTTCCACCACACCCACGGATCGGGGCGTATCGAGCGTTCTTTAATGGTAACAATAAAACACGTAGGTGCTTGTGTACCACGAAAATATATAATTTCACACTCCGCTGTTGGGGAACGAGTGTGGGAATTCGTTGGCAAATATACATACGGGTCGAAGTGTACGCGATCCGGTGATTTCCATACTTTCTACCGTTGTAATGATCTAGCCTGGCCGCGGGCCTATTTGTTGGGCCGTCGATTCACGGTGTCTGGATTTAACGATCACGGGGATGTGCTGGAACAATCGTCGATCATCTGAATCGGTTTCTATGGCATTGGACGTGGAGACAATATACAGGGTGTCCCAATTTCACACTAGAACTACCGAACCCGTCAAAATGACGAATTTCTTGGTTTTTATTTTACAATTACTGAATTCCTAGAGATACTTCTATCGGAATTTATGTTAACCTTTAATTTCTTATACACTTTATATTATATTGTACTAAGTTATATTGCATTATATATTACACAATTTAACTTAGCATACATTCAATGCTGGTAATTCTAGGTTAACTCGACCCACTCGAATATCTCTGAAACTCTTGACTATATTAAAAAATGTTTCAAACAGAAGTTAAATTGTGTTAGGGGGCACACTTTCTGATGTAACTTTTTCTGTGTGAACGCGTAGAGGTCATACGAAGGTGAACTTTGTTTTTTTTTAATATAATAGTATATTTTTTCATGCACTATTGTTATTGTCTACATAAAGTACTAAGTCACTTATGGCGAAATAGTGCATTAAAAAATATACGATTCCATTTAAAAAAACAAAATTGACCTTCATATGACCTTTACGGGTCCACATAGAAAAAAAGTTACATCAGAAAGTGTGCTCCCTGATACCATTTAACTATTGTCTGAAAAATTTTTTAATATCGTTAACAGTTTCGGAGATATTCAAGTGGGTCAAGGTAAATGGGATTCCATCGGGGGCCATTTTGGACGTTAAATTCGTCGATAACTGTGACTTTGCGTAAGCTGCGCCAATACTTCAGTCGAAATTACAATTTGGAAATTACAAATATGGGACAGCCAAAGCAACAATGAACCTTTTTAAGACAATAGTCGCAGAGCGTTCGATCTCCCTTTTTGGTGATACAGTGATTCCTCGATGAATGCGACACTAACCACGGCGTTATTCCAACTACTGGGGGCTCCCCATCTGGAACCAATGAAAGCAGAGTAAAAAGAAGCTAACCAGATGTTCGTCTTCGGGCAAAAAAACACATTTGAAGGGCTGAAAACGTTGAAAACCTTTCTGCCTTGCCTTGTATGCTCCGAGCGGACCTGAGTTCGTCGCACTCATAGAGGCATTATGTATCATCTGACTCTCGCAGGTCGCCTGACTAAACTGCCCTGGACCTTTTTTTATAGTGATAAAAATATTGTGTATGTCAACAGACTAAACACAATTCAATAGCTAAAAGATGATATTCGAGAGACCTAGCGAACATACCACTCGAGTCCTGTTAAAATTTAATAAGAAATGCAATCGAGGGAAAGCTCGAGTTTGTGCAGCATTCAAAGGTGGACATCTATCTGATATTTAGTTCCACACATACCTATCAAATTTGAATAGAGTTGGTGTTCTAAAGAAAACTGTTTCTTTTATTTGATCCAGAAGTTAATGAAACTACAAATCAATCAGTTACAGGAGGTGATCCAAGTACAGGTTAGGCTCTAAATGTAGGCTAATTGAACGTATAGGGTCATGTCACTAGACACTTCGCAATAGTGGGAATAGTGTAAAACTATAAAAACAAAGGAAGCTTCTTTTAACTTCATATCATAAAGCAAACATGTTTTAGATACATCGAAGTGTTGCATCTTAAAAATCATCAACAGGTTTGGCAGTAAGCCCCGACGTAAAAGTGCTAGGTCATATTTAGGCCACCTTCTCTATACAGGGTGAACCACGAATCGTGATCACTAGAGATTACTCTGTTATTAGCAATCCGATCGTAAATGTTTTTATCAGGTATAGCATTGTTTCAAGAGAGCTTTAATGTAATTATAGCAAATTTTTTGTCAATTTTATTAATTTATTATTATTTTATATAATAATTAATGTAATATATATAATTAAAAAATTAAGGTAAAAGTTATGTTATGATACTTACCGAATTTGTTTTGAAATCCTCTAACAGATAGGCGTAAAAAAATTATAGGTGTATTTGCAAAAAACTGTAGGTGACCTTGAAAAATCATAAAAGAAAAGAGTTGACAAAAAATTTGCTATAATCACGTTAAAGCTCTCTTGAAACCATGCTATATCTGATCAAAAACATATAATAGTAATCTTTCGTGATCACAATCGATTCGTGGTTCACCCTGTATATTGCCTATCCTGTATTATGATTAAGTACAGTAGTTTTTGTTATTAACCCTTAACTAGACACGTGAAAATCGTCTGACAGGTTATTTTTTTAAAGGAATGACAAAATTCAATGTAATGCTCCTAATATAGGTTTGCCTTGTAATCCCATCATATGCACAACATAACCTTCTTTGGATATGAAGCTTTTGGCGTCGATAATGGCTGTTCACCTTGTTTGCCCCATGACCTTTTTCGCACCGTATTGCCCTAAAGCATCCATTGTTGAGTACAACTTCGATTTCCGTGTTCATTTGAAAACAGAATCTCACGAGTTATACTCTTCGAAGTATTATACAATCGATAATTATTGGATATTATTGTTGGGGGCTAAAGCCATCTGAACTCCGTGTACACACATGTAAATCCGTGTAAGATGAACGAATAGGTTATCATGACGACAAATGGCGGTATGTCTTTAAAATTTACGTACAATGGACAGACGCATCGAAGCGCTTCTAATTATAATATTTCTCTCTTTTCCTTATAGGAAGATCGCGTGTCGAGATGAATTGAATGTATCTAGCTGAGCAGTCAATTGAGTATACGGACATTATTATGGCGTTAGTCATCCTAACAGAATCTCTAATTTATAAAGTATTCCTTTTTAAAAATAACCTCATAAACATGTGCAATATTTTATGAATTCTTTATAATTTAAGTTTTTAAAGATCAGATCAGACTTATGGTCTGATACTGCATTTCAAATTGTTTGCAATTATATTTTCAAAAATGGTGAGAAGCAGAGTTGGGTAAAATGTAATCTAATTACAAAATATAAATCACAATTACATTCTAATTGTAATTGTCTTGCAATTACAATGCAATTACATCGTAATTGTAATTTAGATTTTGTAATTAAATTAAATTTTGCCCAACTCTGTTGAGATGTACATACTGATATTAATATACATGTATTCACTAATATTGGGTATATGCAAAAGTGAAGTTCATTTTATTTTTTCGATGTGGAATTCAACTTTTGCTAGAAAAATGACAAGAAATAGAAAATGAGGGGTACTGTTTCGAGTAACAGACGTCGTAGCAATTATACAATATTTCGAAAACTTTTCCAATAATATTTACATCGGTGGAAAAATGGAATATTTTTCGAAATTATACTTCCATACATAATATTTACAACTGAACCCAATTTCCATCACAGTTCTGAAAAATATCAGGTACTACCATTTCTAACTTTTTCATATAGTTTGCGTATACTCTAATGACCTTTTTATTAAATGTACTTCAAAGTTAACTTTATAACAAACAATGTTGTAATTCAAGTATAACTTTATTTCAAACAATGTTATCTATATTACATCGAAGATAAACGGAAATAACGAAGCATACCTTCTTGTTAGTGGACAAAAAATAGTAAGAAAGATGATTGTTTGTATCAGAAAATTTACAAGATTGTAATTTCTTTAAATAAATATTGAACGTAAATAATTCTAGCGATAAGTATTTTGAATTTTATGTATTTTCATTACTGTACTAGAGGAATGCTTTCATTGCTATTTTTCACAGACGTTAGAAGGTTGTCTTGTAAATTATACTTTCTGACTGGTTTAAGAGGAACAAGAAGTTAAAAGTTCCGTTGGCGCGCCTAGGTTACGCATTGCAAAATACCTGTTCTCATTCAGAGATGGTAATATAACGCCATTAAATGTGTGTGTCATGTCTGTCTCTTTGAAAGGACACCGTCTTCGTGTCTCGATTTGCATCGAGAATAGATGTATTTCTTGACGCGTGTGTGGGCAGAAAAAAGAACTAGAACTGCATGTGATACAAATCTGTAGAAAGAAGGTGACACTGAAACTTCAGAAAAATGTGCAACTGTTGTAAATATTATTCTCGGATTGCACGCAAAAAAATGTTTTCACTAATAGCAAATGACGAAAATTATCATCTTTCAGTAAAAAACACATACATATGTCTGTTCATTTACACTATGTAGAATAAGAAAATGAAATTTGAATTGGAGGAGAATTAAAATGTTTTACCTATTATTTTGTATACTTTAAAAACTATAGTAGATATAAAAAAATTGTTAGAATGAAAGTTTAATGGATTTTTATGCTCTATAGAACCATGCAATAAAGTTGTTAAAAATCTATTTATGTACTTCTTTATTTATTTAATAAGTAAATTCGTTAACAATTGTATTGCACAGCTTTATAGAGCGTAAAAATCCATTCAATTTTCATTGTAATAATTTTTTTTTATCTACTATAGTTTTGAAGAGGTACAAAAAAGTAGGAAAAGACACATTAGCCTTCAAAGGGTGTTTTTCACCCTGAAGAACCAAAAATAGCAAAAAAGACAAACTGCCTGATACTTTTATTGAGTTCCTCTATAAATCTGCAAATATTAAAAAGAATCGAAGTCTTCGAGTTTTGTACATATATCGAAAAAATTATTTCTACACCGATGATTTTAGTTATCAATTGACAATGCTATTTTCAGTATACTATTTAAGTTAA
This sequence comes from Dufourea novaeangliae, assembly GCF_001272555.1. Lineage (NCBI taxonomy): Eukaryota > Metazoa > Arthropoda > Insecta > Hymenoptera > Halictidae > Dufourea > Dufourea novaeangliae. The sequence continues at coordinate 44,361 of NW_015373985.1, read as the reverse complement.
AAATTATTGTCTTCCAGTTACTCCACAATAATTTGGTTTTCCGTCAATGGGATAGTCTGATGGACATGAATTTCTAGAATTCGCTATACTTAAGAGTTTGACTCTAGTTCCAGTACATAAATCTCCAAAAATCTATATTTGCATAAACATCCGCAAACTAATTATGAGCTTACATTAGTCTTACACTGAAAACAGTACTATTAATCGAAAATAAATAGACTGATGTTTATGTGTTTATAACAAAATTTAGACTTTAATAAAACGTAATGATATTTACCTATTAACCATAACAAGACATCTAGTGCAGGAAATAAATTTTTTCTCATTTTCATATTCATAAATTAATGTCTGAAATTCTGAAATTGCATAAACATCTGCAGTTTAATAATAAGTGTCAATTTTTCTGTCACTGTATATGTATCTCACTGAAATGAAATCTCGCGGGCGCAAAAAAGAAGAAATTTTGCCATTGGCTCGTACGAAAGAATCCCGCTTCCGTGAGCCGTAGAAGTACGTGGGCTTGGTTCCCATCATTGTGTCGGCCGGTGCATAAAGCATACGAGCGACGTTCTAGAAGCATTTCACCCGAAGATGCTCGCACCATAAATTCCGACGGGGCTCCGTTTGTCCTAGATATTATTGTTTATTTTCGCGCACCGTATTTGAAAGGCGCGCCATTCGAGCGAGGCAGTAACGGTGCAGGGAAAACGGTCTTGTTGCATGAAAACGCGCAAACGAGAGTTTAGGTCCGCTGAATTATATACAGTGTGTCCCAAAGTAGTTGTAAGTCCTCGAAAGGGGTGATTATTGGGGTGATTTGACACAATTTTTTCTTTAGCGAAAAAGTTATCCGAGGCTTTGTTAACGAGATATTAACGAAAACTCCCGACCAATCAACGAGGAATCACACCTTTCAAGGACTTACATTTATTTTGGGACACCCTGTATATATGTACTTCACTCGCCGCGAAAGGAGGAAAAGTGCCGCGGGGAAACAATACTATTTGGAAAAGAGGCCTGGTAAGATGAGATTCAACAGACCGTTCAGTAATCGAACTACATACAGTAAATCCTTGATGAGTGTTCGAAGGTTTCTTGGTACTGAACATTAAATATTTCATAAATTAATGGCCATGTACGACTAAAACGAATATCATTTTCTTCAGAATTCCAAGCTCTATCAATGTGCTAAACCTCATTAAAAAGTCAGTGTTACATTCATCGAGAATTTACTGTATAGGGTAAATGTCTCAATAACTGCCAGTGTTCCCAATACTACTACTTTATTTATTTTACTTAATGAAAACGTAACATATAAAGAATTGTGTATAAAAAATTGTATTGTTAAATTGGTACTCTGATTTACATTCAAACAAAGAAATACATATTTGTGTGTTTCTGATATGTAAATATTAATGTTGAAAAATGAAAGTGTAATTTGAACGTAAAAAACGTAGAGTTCGGCAAATTTATTATGTACATAAAGAGTTTTGAATAATGAATAAAAGATGAAAAAAGTATTCCGTCACTTTTAACTGATCAAACGTGGAAATTCCAATTTTTATAGTAGAATAGTATTTCTTTTTGAATCAGTAGACCCTTGGCAAACAATTATTTAATCTTATTCACTATTTAAAGGTTAGGATGACAATCTTAGATACTGTAGTTTTTCACTATGTATATATTATTCGAATAGATTTATGCCCAACTTTGAAAAAACACGACTATGTAAGTAGGAACTGATGGCGAAATCATAGTAAAGAAAGAGTCGTAATTTTACTATTCAACTTATATCTATTGTACACAATGAATTGTTAGAGTATAATTAATTATTAATTAGTTCTTCATGTTTAATGTATAAAACTACTTTTTTAACGAAAAACATGTTAAATAATATTATGTTCTAAACTGAGACGATCCTTAGGGTAAACAACAGGTGAAATGATCGAATGAAGTTACGCTATAATCATAAGGTGGCAGTAATAGGAACATTTACCCTATATATAGTATACACGGTCTGCCCCAGAAGTTTCCAAACTGAAATCAAAATAGTAGTTTTCCATAAAATGGTGACGATCTTCATCATCAAATATTAAAAATAGTTTTCTTTTAAGAAGACATACTGTTTATAATACTTATGAAAACTTTGTACGTACATGGCTCTGAGAATTCTTTTTCAAGATGGTTGGAAGGACGACGGTCGAAAATTTTGGTTTTATAAGTTATGAGTTTACACAACATTTTGTTCTCATAGATATCTTAAAATTTGATTATCCACCATATTCGTCTAATTGAACTACATCAATCTAATTCCTGTCCCCAAATTGGAGACGAAGACGAAGAAACAATAATCCAAAATTATTTTGATATTCATTGGGTTTCGACGACTGTTTTCTCCGCCATCTTGAAGAAGATTTACCTGAGCTATTTTCACTGTGTGTATGAATATTATGAACAATATATATCACTTCGGATGAAAACTACTTACAATAATTGCTGATAAAAAGCGTGAATAATATCACACGAAATATTGCTGTTTTAATCTGAATTCAGACAAACGGTGTCTATAGTGTTGATACATTTTAGATTAGGATGCACTGAATTGAGATACTACACATAATTTACTTAACGAAGTATTGTTATCAGTGGAAGTAGCAAAAGGAAGTACACGAAAATATCCGCCTAAAGTTAATACGTATTTTAAACAATCTTACTTACAGCAAACTAATACTTCGTTGGATATTCACACGATTTGACTACAAATTTAATTCATTATGCATATACTGAACTAGTTTTCTTGTGAAATTCTTCCACTTGGAGCAATATCAATGCTTATTAACATAAACTGTGTATAATTTCTATGTTGAATGCGTCCCAATTTGAACTACATTAATCAAGGTTTATACTACATAATATCCATGAAATCCAAAAAATGACTTTTTCCCCTACCCCAGAGAGGAAAAATTGAATTTCGCCCTTCCTTCCTCCAGAGGAGAAAAATAATATTTAAATATTTACCTTAAGGTAAATTCTGTCCTCCCCTCGACGGACAACCTGGCTACACCCAAGCTAATATCCGGTTTTTTCCAATAATCGAATTTCCTCTAGTCCGATAATCAAGGATTATATTAATATAGAAGTTTCAAGAGTAATCAAATATGTAAAATATGCCATATCTATGGAATACCTCCATGAGAATAAGTAATTACACGATCCTTCAACAGAAAAAAAGTGATTAATAATTATAATTCGTTCTACCATAAAATAGTGCTCCACGCTTCTTCCATTCCGAGTGCTCTTTAAGGAAATGAAAGTAATAAATTAATTGAATCCTTTCTAATTATAAACGCAACCTTAATACGCTCGTTGCCTTGCAGATTCCCTCGAACCGTTTCAACATGCCAACTTCTTCTTCTATCTAACAACAAGCCCAGATGAAATCCTGGCGTTTCATTCACAATCACGCGGCTAGAAGAATGTTATGGCTTTTTCCGTGAAACCGTCTCTTCTCACGCACCAGAAAGAAAAAAGAAGTGGGCAGAAACAATGCGTAATAACGACCGATCTTATCCCCTGGCGTGTCGTCGAAAATTTAAATATTCGTGGGCAAGCTGGTCTGTGGGGGTCATTGAGATGGGAAGCTGCAAGTATTTTAACAAGCAGTGAACTCTGTCATATGCGACAATTACTACAGTAATGACTCGATGAGTGCAACGTACTCGGGTCCGCTTCGAAGCATTCATGGCAAGGCGGAAAGGTTTTCAGCTCCTCATAAATGTTTTTTTTACTCGAATCCGAGACTCTGCTTAGCTTCTATTTACTCTGTTTTGATCATAGACCAAAAGTTATAGTTATTTGAAACATTTTTTGGAAAAAAATCATTGAGCAAAAAGTAATTTTTATTTAAATGAGAACCAGATATTAATAAATCTCGAAGAAATTTTTCAAAAAATGACGTGATTAAGAAACATGGATTTTTAAAATTTTTGTTGGTTACCAATAACAATTATCGATGACGGACATTTTTTTGGTTGCGAATAACCATTATTAGCTACGAAAATGATATTGGTTATAGATAATCATTATCAATGACAGAAATTGTTTTTGATTGCACGTAACCATTATCGATGACGAGAATTTTATTTTGGTTACCGATAACCATTATTGATGACCGTTAGGGGGTGTTTACATCCTGAAGAATCAAAATGTAGCAAAATAAAGAAATTGCCTGATACTTCCATTGAGGCCCTCGACAATTTTGAAAAAGCCAAAAGAATTATAAAAAGAAATTTATTTAGATTCATTTTCAGAGTTGCTTATGTTGGACTTTGACGCCATTTTTCGAGTCCAATAATATCCAACCATTATTTTTTCAAAAATAATTTACCATCTGGGTAACATCCCTTGTAAGACAGCTATACGCGTGTAATCCCGTCGCGATATCCATCTGACTGGCAGACCTAATGCGATAGATACATAATAGAACGTCGGGTCAATTAGCGAGCTACAGCTGATGCGCTAATCCGCGAGACATCTTTCGCTGTGCGCCGTCGCCGTCCTAAGTGTGCATAATGAATGAACGAACGAGCAACTTTGATTGATGGGGCGCCGTTTATACGCGACAGTGTTAGAAACGAAGACAAATCCGGCTGAAGAGAAAGAGTTAAGGATACAGTAACGGATAGAAGCTTAAGACGATAAGTGACGAGGCAGTCTGAGTTAGAGATGAGATAAAATATATTACAAGTAGGTTCGAATCTAACTGGATAGTTTCGAACGTTTCATAAAGACTTCGAAAAGTGAAAGCAATACTTTTAACAAGGGAAGGCATGAAAGTGTCTCCCTCCGATTTTGATGAAACTTCGTGTGTCTGTTAAGCAGTCAAAAATAAGGGATACGTATATTTTTTTATCGATTGAGACGCGACTTTAAGGGATGAAACCACCCCTCGAAGTTTCGACTCGAAATTTTTTTGTTATAAACAAATTATATTTTGAACAATTTATTAGCAACATATTATTCTACATAAAAAACAGCGAACCTCGTCCATTAGAAGCTTTCGTGTATCTCCTTTGGTTTTCGAGATAGTACTTTCGGGTCGAAACTTCGAGGGGTGGTTTCAACCCTTAAAGTCGCGTCTCAGCCGATCAAAAAAATACGTATCTCTTATTTTTGACTGCTTAACAAACATACGAAGTTTCATCAAAATTGGAGGGGGGTAGTTCCGTGCCTTTCCTTGTAAGTAGACTCGAATCCAAACGAAAGAGGTCAGTACCAAGTATGCTCGAACCCTGGCCGAGTAGATTCGAATCTTTCATGAGTACTTCGATTGGAATATCTCTATTCTTTGCAATTGTATGTAGTTTAGCGAAAATTATATATAAATAGTCCAATTACATTTATTTACCCATATTTTTTTGAAGAAAATTAATCTTTTAGAAGTTAAATGCCCGATACAATGAATGACAATGATTCAATCAATTATCCGTATCTCACTAACACTTAGAATTCGAGTACTACTTGTGAGGAGTTCGAATCTTTCTAACATCAAACTCTTTACAAGTAAGTTTTCGAATCTACATGGACTCATTCTAGAGTTCGAAATCAACTTGTATAAAATGATTAAAATTTCAAGTGTACTCATCGAAATTTTATTCGTTTGACGATCAGAGATGGGTCAATACATCTCACTCTCTTTTTACACGATTTTGAAATAATACAGGCGAAGAAAAAAACCACCTTCCTTCTTTTTACAAGGTTTACTTCTTTTAACACAGTGCAAGAAAAGAATCGTTCTTTCTTCGATCGTATTATTTCAAAATCGCGTAAAAAATGAGTTAGATGTAACTGATTTAGATCAGCGACGTCCAACGTTAGAGAAAATTATTACTTTTTTGAAACTTTGCCTGTTTGTAGGGGACCTCAACAGAAATGTCAGGCAGTTTTTTGATTCTTCAATGTGAAAACACCCCTCAAAGGTTAATGTGGGTTCTTCTATTTTCCTGTATATCTTAAAACCTATAGTACATGAACAAAAATTATTACAATTCAAATTTGACGGTTTTTCATACTTTATAAAATAATGTGCAATAAACTGTTAAACGTTAGTTTATTTATTTATTTCTTTATTTAAACAACGAATTTTTAATAATTTCATTGCTCTGTTTTATAGGACATAGAACGTCATTAAATTTTCATTCTAATAATATTTTTATATCTACTTAGTTTTTAAGATATATAGGAAAATAGGAAAACACACATTAACCTTAGGGGGTATTTTCATCCCGAAGAACCAAAAAGTAGAAAAATAAAGAAATTGCCTGATACTTCCATTGAGCCCCTCGACAATTTTGAAAAGTTTTAAAAGATCGAAATTTTCAGGTTATCGATTAACTTTCCAGTCACCCTGTGATCTTAAACTCTTGCCCGTCGCTGTACGCGAGAACTCACTTTCGAACGTGTAAATTTATGCAAATCGCTGTGACACGAATTTATAATATTACTATCACTTCGTAATTTTACGAAATTTCGTGTTTGTATATATGTACTCCGGCAAGATTAATATTACAGAGACATTGTCGGTATAGTAAAGAGTTAGCTATAGTTCGATACATAATCTGTGCACTTCAATTAACTTTCATCGTAATAAACCCATTTAAACTTCAATCTCGTACAGTTTGATTCAGAAAAATTGTATTAAGATTCATCGAAACAATTAATATTTTCCGATAAACAATTTTTTTTGAAGTTCTTAAAGTAAGTTTCTCAGTATCTTTGTGCGAAACATTTCAATATTTTCCTGTTCCTCATTTTGTATGTACCTAAGTATTCCGACGAATATTTTAAATAAAACGAAAGATTCCTACAGAATAAATTTCTTTGGCCATAGTGAACGGTGTCGTTCCTAGATTGGTGAAGAACGTTGCAAAGCAACTTTGAAAGTTATCTAAGGTCGTTTAAACAGAAATAAATAAACTGGCCTATCTGACTTTAACGCAAAACCATGCGGAATGAACGGCCACTCATAACTCATAACAGTAGACATATTTATGTGAAAATCAGTAGAAATATGTAGTAATTTTCAAATCATTCAAAATACAACTGACAGCAGAACGTGCATTATCATTGAAAGGATCTAACCATTAAAGTACGATATTGTTGGTCAATAGTGTTTGAACTTTCGCGTTTTGAACTTCGAATTGTCGCGAACATAACCTGGATGCATTCTAGATGACGCCACCGAAGACTGATAGACCGGAAGTTATCTTCATTTTACACAGCTTTTATTTAGGTTAGTTCCTCTGTTTGCTGAGTCAAATCTTGAAATCAATTTTTAACCCATTTCTACCGACCGATTTTCTTGAAACTTTTCACACATACATATGTACTTGCATTGTTGGATACGATTTGATCTTCTCTTTGTAATAGTAAACAAAAAAATAGGGTATTGCATTTAAAAAAACGTTACCCTTAGAGAAATCTCAGAAGATATGACCTTGAGATGACCTTCAATCTCATAGCCTAATTTACCCCTCCGAATACACTAACTTTTTCCCGAACCATTTTTTTGTACCGTGACAAATAAGAGAATAATTGAGGGTGGCAGAGTTAGGAGCGACACCCTGTATATTCACCCCAGGTAGCACACAGCTGACTTAAAGACAGTTTACAGACGTCTGTTTCAGACGTTCCAGAAGTCTATGGACGTCTTGAATAGCTCAGGAATAGCGTTTTCACGTCTTTTAAAGGTCTAATGTGACAAATCAAGGCATCTTCGAGACATCTTAAACAGACATTATTGAGACATATTTAGCGGATCTAAATGAGGTAAAATGCAGATCTTTAAAAAACGCTATTGGGACGTATTTAAATTGGTTATCGAGACTGAGTAATAATAATATTAATTTAACCAAACAAAGGGTTATCCAAATGAAATCAAACTTAATAAAAATTCATTTGTATTTACTGTATTTATGTACATAAAATTTGATTACAGTGATTTTATTTTTATTTTTATTATTATTACATACCATGTTTGGTAAAATATATCATCCACAGTGTGTTTACTAATATTGAAGAGTTATATTTACACAATACTTATGTTATATTACTTGTTTGTTATACAAGCACATTTTATTATATATAATATATATATATTAAAATGTGCCTGTATAACAAACATATATGTATACATATATATATGTATATGTATTTATGTATACTTGTATATAACATATTTTTATAATAAGATTACTTTATGCACAAAATGAATACAGAATGCACACAATTATTCGACTTATAGTAAAATCATTAATTAGATAACTTGAAAAATGAATAATAGAATCAAATAAAAAAATTAATTGAAAGTAAGCTGAAATACCGTTAAGAAGGTTGCATAGATGGCGCCTTAAACAGGTCTATACCAACGTCTTAAATAGGTCTACACCAATGTTTTAAAGGCGCCTTTAGATGTCTCAGAGATGTCTATAGGCGTCTTAAAAACGCCTTACAAAGGTCAAAAGACGTCTTAAAGACATCTTTCTTAATAATCAGGACATTCAGTCGTTCAGACCTAAAATAGCTGTAAAATGGATGTCTTCAAGACGTCATATGCTATTTGGGACAGATATGAAAAAACACGATACCAATATTTCATTTCATAATTTAAAATCTGTAGCCATATGGCAACAGTGGGAAACGAAAAAAATTAACTTCAACCCAAAAAAAAAGATATGGCTTGTTACAGTTGCATGAATCACTCTGTATGCCTAATAATAACTGAAATATACAGTTCCCTTCAGGTACGAGGTAACGTCGATAATTACGATTTATCATTATCCCCGAGACGTCGATGTATTCATGTCGTGATCCGCCAACGTAACACTGTCCCGCAGAACGGTAGAAAGATTCTATTTTCTACTGAGATACGACGACATGATTGCACACCTTTCGAAAGCATCCTTTTTTTCTCGTTCGTCCTGCGGCGTTCGTATCGTCGGACGTTCACATGCGTACGGCAATTTACGAGGACTCTGTGTGTCTGCCTGCGCGAGCGTCGTTACGTGAAAATTACTGTCCTGGGCGATAACCACATGAATGGCCAGTTTTCACATCCTTTAAGGCCGGTCCCGGGAAGTTTCTGTCCCAGAGACGAATGTTTTATAATTTCGCCGGCGAATCCCCGGCGCGAATTTAATTAAGAGACAATGGGCCCCGGTTCGCGCGTAATTACTTTCGTCTCGCGTCTTCATGCAGGATATTTCCATCTGATTTTATCATCTGAAACGTTTCTGCTATTATTTAAAATGTCCACAATGTTCAGTACAGTATATTAACTCCGGTGAGAATAAATATTAGTAATAGTAGAACTACTGGTAACAATGTTTTCATTTGGAGTACAATTTGGGACGGTTTTACGAAGTTTCATGAAAATGGGAGAGATCTTTTGGAACTACATCCGGCCTAGATGTAAAGGACATTTGCATTATTATCATTCGTATCATTCGTATCATTCGTATCATTCGTATCATTCGCATTATTCGTATTATTCATATTATACATATTACTCGTATTATTGACTTATATCTATCTGAATAATCCCTCCCAAGAGAATAAAAACTTCTGTAGAAAACATTTGTATAAAATTTTAATTATAGCAAAAATATTTCAGATGGTGAAATTAGGTAAAACTCTCAGTATAAGAATGCTATTCAACACTATTCAATAGTATTCAATAGTATTCAATAGTATTCAATAGTATTCAATAGTATTCAATAGTATTCAATAGTATTCAATAGTATTCAATAGTATTCAATAGTATTCAATAGTATTCAATAGTATTCAATAGTATTCAATAGTATTCAATAGTATTCAATAGTATTCAATAGTATTCAATAGTATTCAATAGTATTCAATAGTATTCAATAGTATTCAATAGTATTCAATAGTATTCAATAGTATTCAATAGTATTCAATAGTATTCAATAGTATTCAATAGTATTCAATAGTATTCAATAGTATTCAATAGTATTCAATAGTATTCAATAGTATTCAATAGTATTCAATAGTATTCAATAGTATTCAATAGTATTCAATAGTATTCAATAGTATTCAATAGTATTCAATAGGAGTTGGACTGTTATTGACTAATTCATACGAATACTGTGATCCATTGATTTCAATATCATAAATAATAAAATGAGTACGTAAATCATTAGATGAAACTAAGTTTTTTAAAACTGGAATTATGTCACTTTAAGAAAATCAGTTCATATTTTGGGTCACTGTGCTTGTCAACATAAATATCTAATTTCTGTGAAATTTTGTAATGAACATGTAATGAAACAGGTGTTATTACTATAGTAGCTGGATATGTGCGTGTTTACTATACCCGTGTATAGATGTATACGTGTGTGCGATTTAGAATCTGCGAAAAACGTATACCTTGATTATCTGTTGAAAAAAAAAGTAAGTGTTTATCGTCGATTACTTTTGTCAATTTTGAGACCTTCATTATTTTACTCGGTCATTTTTGATAATACATAATACAACACATATCTCGTTACTATAGCGATTTTTAAGATAATCTATTTCGATTACTTTCACTGTCGTTAACTTCAACATGTTTCGATTACCTTCACCACCACTGAAACGAGTTTAGAAATAAAACTCTATCTAAATTATCAAACAATTGGTTACAGTGTACGCTTGGATGCCCCATTGAAAGTGCAAAAAGAAAGATTTATACAGTGAGAGTATAAATTGCACAAGAATTTATCTCCTCGTTTTGGTCGATTCAATCATTTCGCCAGGTTCAGTACTGTTATCGTTACAATACTACTTGCACGTAAAGAAAACACGTAAAAAGGAACGATGATACTTTCACTAATGATTCTCACAGTCGGAGTCGAACGCGAGCATCGTGTTTTTCGTTGGGCGTTGTTACGAGTCCTTTGTTTTACGTATACGTATAATACAGCAAGGTGGCGAGAACGTTATGTCCTAAAATGATAAAACAATGCGACTGCGGGAAACACTTGCGTTGGTTTAGAAAGGAAAATACAAATAATTGTGCGAATCAACCTTCCTTTTTCTGGTTCCGTAAGTTGTAGTAATTCCTTAACCGAGGAGAACGGGTACGTATCACCTGCCGCTAAGACGTGTTCTCTCTGCGAATTCCCATTGCTATTTCAATTCATTCGAAACAATTTGTTTCTTCACAAGCATAATGTTGTGTGTTAAAGGCTGTATCCTTTGCTTACCGTAATTTCCGACGAAAGTTTCTTAACAATTTCCTTCGAACAACTCGAACCGTGAAGTATTTTTGTTTTGTTTTTAATTTGTATTGAACATTGCATCAACTACAGATACGTGGTTTTTAGCGACGATAACGTAAGACCAGTGGATCATGGACAATTAGCATTGAAAAACTTCTGTTAACTTTTTATACGTTATTTGCGTCTTTTTTTGTAATATGCTTACAGTCGCTGGATTTCTCATGAATTGTACTAATAAAAATTATTTTTAAAATGTTGTGGTTTCATTTAAAAACATAAGATAACATTCATATCCCTGAAAAAAATGCAATTAGATTCTATTATAGAATTAGAGTTATAGAAACAATGTTTTTCAAAAAGGTTATGTGTATTATTATAATGGCATAGAATTCGTATTATTTGTATCATTCGTATCATTCGTATCATTCGTATTATTTGTATTAAATAATGTGAAGTGATTAGTAAATGAATATTTTCTTTATTTATAATCTGTCACTGTTATAAGGGAAAAATTTTAAATAAGAAGAAAGGAAAGCAACGACATAATGCAGAAAATTACTTTAATTTTTATCTGTATAGTTCTAACTTTATACGTTCTCAAGATTTCTTTAAACTTCAGCCAACCAATAATTCTAACTGACGATTTTACTGTATTTGTAACAGTTTTCAAACTGCACTATTTTAAATATTTACATGAGTATATGCACAACTGTATTTATGTTTTCAGTTACACACTCGTTTGTAAGCATAAACGGAAATTCCATTGTGAAATAAAAGCTTGAAAAATCATTACCAAATTATTACAGGTATTAATACCAAATTTAATAAAAAAATGTACTGTTTGTGAGCTACTAAAGGTCAATACGTAATTTTCATGTTAGTATTATGTGACAAGAATAGCCTGGAATACGTAACCTGTATGACCTCATAATTTTTGCAGTCAGAACTGGTATGCATGGACGAGAATGTATACATATATGCAAGAAGTAGAATTATATCACATAAGAAGTACTGTTTTTTATCCTCCTTAGACTCAGTGCACATTATTTCATATTCTTCTGAAGCTATTTTATGTTTTTTTTTAGTCAATTTGTAACTGCCATGTACATGCTGTATTTTCTAAAAAAAGATCTGACAAAAAACATAAAATAGCTCCAGAGCAAACGTTAAAATTATTGTACACTGCAATGTGCACTGGGTCTGAGAAATTAAAAATAAATCTAAATCCACTAAAGGATTCATAGATGTCTTATCTCATTCACGTTAATTATGAAAAATTTTCATTTTGACATTTAAATACAGATACCAAACTTTTGACACTTTCAGAGATCTTGAAAATACGTTAACAGTATTTAATGGGGTAGTAATGCAAATTAAAATACAAGAAACTTTTATCATCGGTATTGTTACAAAGAAGACGTTCGAATTCTCATTTCGCTCAGGTAGACTCTCGATCACTGTGAATTTCAATGCTATATATACACTGTATGCGTTAGCGAGCGGAATACGAAATGACTGTATTGGTGCTGCTCAACGTACGCATGGTAAAAATATTTAACCGAATATTTACACAGTCACGTCTGCTTCTACGAGACAAACCGTTTGTTCCTAAGGAATTCCTCTCGCAAAATCAGAATGGATCTCTGTTAAGTTTTCTGCCGTACGTTACATAACAATTTAATTTTGTAAACAAATTTTTACGTTGTTTTACACTATGCATTTGTTTCTGTACACTGTTCCTAAACGAATATTTTTATAATCCTTTAAATAAAATATCAATAATTATTTTGCCAAATCTTTTTGTCAAATATTTTGAAATATAACCCAAATAGAATTAACTGTTAGAACTATTATTGTTTATTTCGCGTATAACACACATCAATTTACACAACTAAATAAATGGAAGAAACTTTCAGAAGATTTAAGAAAGTAAGATTTAAGATAGTTTATGTTTATGTTTATTTCGTTTATGTTTGGTATTTGAAAATTAAGTAATGAAAATTTGAATTTATACGGGTACAACAGCCACTGTGTAGTCATAAATTAGGTTAGAAGATGAATCGATCTTCGTCAAAATTTTCGTTCGAGTATCCGCGACCTTTCTCCAAATAACACCTGTTTCGCACAAACGATTCTGCAGCAGGTGTACAAGATTCCAGCCGAGTACACCTGCGTTTGCGAATTACCAGAAAGAGACATCTACAATAAGCACACTAAATTGTCGAAGTGGAATCATGGAAGAAACGACTGTTTAGGGGAAGAGACATAACGTTGGTACTTTTATTGTGAGCAGTAAAGTGATTTTTAGGAATAGAAAAGATCACACCTGCGCCAAATTTCAACATGAGGAAAAATTGCAAGAACAGATTCTGAAATTATATTATACCGGTATTTTCGGTTGAACCTTCGCCCTATATACCCTTATACAAGCCCTATCCTTAAAGAAACCAAAAAAATATCGGTATTTATTTCGGTTTTCGGTAATATATCGGTTTCGGTATAGCTTTGATGGCATAATACCGGTATCAAAATCATACCGGTTTAAGTCCGTGCGTTCGATATAAACAAGTAAGGTAAATGTCCCAGTGGTTGGACGTTTAAGGCAAAGATTGCGGTTACGAAGACTTTTTATTTATTAAAATAATATAGATTGGCAAAAAAGTACATTCAATCGATAGAGCAGAACTTCTTCTTCCAGACAAGTCGTTATAAGAAAGCGTTCACGAGAAAAAAGTATTAAAATTTATGAATACCTAAGAGCGTTCATTTGGCTGAGCGATTGGATGGAATTTACGGCATGTCCTAGGGATTAAATTTAGCTGTCCCAGTGTTTGGAGATAACATTCAATAAATTATTCATAACTGATTTTTAATAGTAAAACATGATACTTTTCTTTTATGTTATAAAAATTCAAATAAAAACGTAACAAATTTAATTTAACGTAAGAAATAAAAGAAACAAAATTATAAATAAATAAAATAATAAAAATTATAAACTAAATCTATAAATGCATATATTACAAGTTAATAAATAAATAACACTAAGGGAAAATTGCATTCTATTACTATGTATGTTATATATTTGGTAAAAGTTTTTAAACATTTATCTTTATACATTTAGAAAATTGCGCATTAAAAACAAACAGTGGATTTAACTTTGGTTTATTACAAACGTTTTATAGAAAATATATAGTTTAAATAAGACAAAATTTAAATTAAATAAAATTAACAAAATTAAAATTATTCCTTTTTTTGTTTTTGATTTTTTCTAACACTTTTTGCAACTTTCTTGACAGCAAATTTTTGTTTTTTTCTCTTCTAGTTTTTTTTAATGCGCTTCTTTAATTCTTCTTCTGGAAAGTCTTATTGTTATAAAAAATTTCCGAAACAAAAGAAATAAAATTAGAAGGTGATTCTGAATGAAGATTCAGTTCGCGAATCGCTTAGGGCTTAGGTTATGGTTGTCAAAATAATATGATATTTATGTATAAAATATGTAAAAAAAACTATGAGCTTCCAAAATTAAATATTTTTATTAATATAGAAAACACAAAAATACCTACTGTAATATAACGAACATAATTTTTTAAGTCATATACTAACTCTCTGCTCGATGCTGCTCAAGTGATTGGACAAGCGCCCAACGACTACGCAATCAGCATTCTCATGTACCAGTAAATAAACTCGGTAATTTATTAAAACAGAGTTGGCATCAATTCTGGAGACCTTAATAAGTTGAAACCTTTACTTAATAGTAACACATGAATTATTTATTATTTACGAGCTTAAGAAATGTGCTCTCAATGTTAGCGAAACATTTACGAAAGCAATCATGTCGCCTCAAATTCATGATTGCTAAATGATAATATTTCTTTTAAACAATACATCGCGCTTTTGCGAATATTTTTATATGATTTATGATAAGAAGTAACTAAGGCTAATTATTTTCTATCCTGAAGTTCGTTTTTATTTTTAAAAAATTTAATATTAACAAAAAATCACGATAGTATCCAATCACCAGGACGTGTCTAACCACTGGGACATTTACCTTAACCTTAAAAAATTCAATGGACGATGAGCACAGAATTCACGATCGAGGACTAGCGACATTTGTCTTCAGGATTTCCCATTCCGTAGTTTCAGACGTTCGCGGCAATAACGCCATAAGTAACGGTACACCGGGGGCCTTCCGTCTAGCCGAGCATCTGGTAGTCATACCAAAGACTAGACAAGAGAATTCGACATAGCGGAGGATCGGTCGTGTTATTGTTTCGAGTGTCCAAGCTGGTCCGTCGCGTTGTAATTATTGCGGGGATTTCCATTGCGCCCCGGATTATCCCCGCCGCGGGACAATTAGGACCAAGATTAGCCCCCCGTTAAACCTTACGGGCGTCACAATGGATCCCCTAGATGGGTACCCCCAGCCTGGCATTTTACTGTACCGTTTTGTTTATATCTTTCGCCTGTTCGGCAAATTTTCGGTGACCGTCTGTAAAATTATTCGACGCGGGAAGAGTGCTCACGCCGACACGTGATTTATTATACGGGGTGGGTCACGAGAAACTGAACACCTAAATGGCTGTTAGGATTGAAAATAGGGAAAAATATCGAAGAGGAAAGTTCTAGTGGTCAATAAGGGAAATATGGTGATATAAACAGATCTTTTGGTTGAGGTTATGTTCAAGGATCTTTGAAGGTCATCTGGGTTTTTTAAATGGTACCGTGTATAGTAGATACCCTTATTACATGGGGGATACGTTCCGTGCTATACGAGTCACTTGTGTTATATAGGGTGTCCCACGTAAATGTCGTCACAAGACTTACCTTGAATATTACCAAAAATTGTGTTAAAGAAAAACTGAACCTGTACTTACAGCGGGTGTAAAAAGTATTCGTGCACCCTTTAAAACGGAACAACTCTTTTAAAATCGGTCCAAATGACTTGAGTTTTTTTGTGAAGTTAGAGACATCAATTTACTAAATGATGTGAAAAAAAAAATTTGAAAAAGTTGCAATTGGTCCGAATCGCGAAGAAAATATTAAAGGTCGTGTTTTACAACTTTTTAATCCGAGGCTATAATGAAAATTTAATAAATACATATCGAAGATTTATGTTAGTTATATACATGTTGAAAATTTCATCAAAATCGGTTAACGTTGCTACGAGATACAAACGATTAAAAATGTTGCAAATCGAAGGTTTTCCCGACTTTCGATCTACAACTGTAGTAAATCTAACAATTCTCACATCTTTTGATGTCTGTCGCTCGTTCCTGTATTAACCGATTTCAATGAAAGTTTCAGTATGTACATAATTAACATAAATCTTCGATATGTATTTATTAAATTTTCATTATAGCCTCAGATTAAAAAGTTGTAAAACACGACCTTTAATATTTTCTTCGCGATTCGAACCAATTGCAACTTATTCAAATTTTTTTTTCACATCATTTAGTAAATTAATGTCTCTAACTTTACAAAAAAACTCGTCACTTGGACCAATTTTAAAAGAGTTGTTCCGTTTTAAAGGGTGTACGAATACTCTTTACACTCACTCTAAGTGTGCATGATTTTCGTAAATCAGAGTTTCTTTTCCTGCATTTTTTTTGGAGAAGTGGATGTGACCTTTTGTTTTTTTGAATGAAACTATAGTATTTTTTAGGGTATTTTTCATTAGGACGAATCGTGACAAATCCAACGACAATAAATATATTACGAAAAAATATAAATAACTTAGAAAAAGTCAATAGAAGTTCTACAACGTCGCGGTATATCAAGGCGTTCACTTCAGAAACAAGAGAACAACGCTCAAAGGTACAAATATATAGCAGCGTTGAAAAATTCTGTTAATTTTTTATTCGTTATTTGTATCTTTTTTTGTAACAAACTTAGAGTCGCTGGATTTCTTATGAATTGTACTAATAAAAATTATTTTTAAAATGTTGTGGTTTCATTTAAAAACAAAAGGTAACATTCATATCCCCGAAAAAAATGCAGGTAAACGAACTCTGATTTACAAAAGTTGTGCACACTTAAATATTGTTTAACCTTTGTCTAACACAGTTTTTTGTAAAGTTCAAGGAAGTTTTTGAAATTTCGTGACGACACTTACGTGAGACACCCTGTATATACAGTTGCACACAAAAATATTCACCCACCTTATAGTTATAAAATATTTTACATAGTGTTACTTATACAAGGTGTTCCTTTTAACTGGAAACGATGGAATATCTCCTAAGGAACTGAAGATATGAAAAAATGATCTTATAAAACTTGTTTATACAGGGGGGGATATTATAATTAATTCTTTATCAAGTCATTTCTTTTAAACGGAATGCTGTATTTTTTGTGTTCATAATATGACTGTGCTTTTATACGAATCTCTGTTATCCATATGTACACCCACGAGCAAACTCGGCTTCCGCTAGGAGACAAAGTGGCGTGAGGAATTGAGGATAAGGTCCTCCTACCGCTTGATAAATCGAATGTTAATTTGGCATAAAATTCATTAACCCAGAGACCAAATGGTAGAAGGTTTTTTCCTTACATAATTTTTTTCCCATAGCAAGCCGAGTTTGCTCGTGAGGGTACCCATCTTAAGATAGCTTTGTAAATATATACAGGGTGTCCCACGCAACTGGAACAGGCTGTACCTCCTAAACGGTTGGGAATAGAAGAAGATGTTATAATGTATAGGAAGTTATCGAAACTAAAAGTTCTCTGAATTATTTCGGTCTCTCGGCAAGTGTTCCGGAGTACCTACTTTATGTTCTATTACAATGTTTGTAAACATGAAGCTTCGATAACTTCCTAACGAATAAGTTTAGGGCATAAGTATGTTAGTACTTTTATGTAGAGCATAAGAAACTGCATCGATTGGTTCAGTCAAAAATATAGGTTTCCATTTTTAAAAAAACTGCAGTTGCATTTTTCTGATGCATCGATGCACAAAAGTGTATAAAATTAATTGCATATTATGCACCGTCTGATACCATTTAACTTTTATTTATAACATCATCTTCTATTCCCAACGGTTTAGGAGGTACAGCCTGTTCCAGTTGCGTTGGCCACCCTGTATAGGTGTATGTAAACAAAGTCTACGTCTTGGCTGTGAAGCTGAATAAAACATTTATTATTATTATACATGGAGGTCCAGTATACTTCTAACTTTATGGCGCAATAACTGATAATAACACAAAATCAAGGATACAGTATACTACGACCTTGAAGTCATCTTGGACTCTTATAGACTTTAAAGTTGTCTAAATTTCTGAGGCCAAGTTCACTTCAAGGTCAATAGTATCTTAGGTAATTGAACTCGTCTTGATATCAGCTACTACTCCATGCAGTGAGATAGTAACATTTGAAAAAAAAAACATCGATGACCTTTAAGGAATAACACCAAATGAAACAAAAGATTCGTCTCGCCCTATTTGTCCCTTTGGATAGTACAATTTTCCTCTTTGATGTTTTCCCCAATTTTCAATTCCTGACAGACACCCTTGTATAGGTACTCAGTTTCTCGTGACTCACCCTATATATTCGACTGGACGACAACGCAGGTGTTAGAAATTTTGCCCAGGTTACCGTTCGCTGAAGGTTTTATGAGCGTTCTGAATTCGGAAATTGCTATTCACCAAGTCACTTCTTGGACCCTGTTATACAGGGTTTCGTTTTATTGCCCATCTCTGGTCTACTGCGTTGTCCACGGAGTATTGAAATTGTTAATGGTCGAAATTCGGGAGCCAATGAAACGTTGAAACATAAATGTTTTCGTATTCTGTTGGGTTGAATCGAAAGTACGTTCAAATTTTTAAAGAATAATGAAGGCCTAAATATTAAACATTTATTTTTGCGTTTGATCAATACTATATCCACCGCTATTTTTAGTGTCGGGCTATCTTTCTGCTGGTACTATAATTTCATCATTTTCGACAATGCAAGATCTACCTGATTGAGGTGGTCTTCTTCATACAGTCAATCTTCTATTTGAAATTTGTTGAAATATTTTCGATATGTACGTTCACTCACAACACTTCCCATACAGCACACAAATATTTCTTATGTGAGTGGCACATTTGCCCTTTCGAAAGTAATAAACCGTTTGGGCGCTGGAAATCCACTTTCTAGTCTTCCATTTTTCAATCAATCACAGACTAGTTTAATTACCCCAATGTTTGCGATTTCCATTTTTAACTGAAGAGAAAAGATCAGAGAACACAATGATGTATAATCTATAGATTAGAATGCGGTCGGTAATGCAAAAGATCAATCGCTTCCATTTGTCAGTAGAAAACCAAACGAACTCTGGATTCAACTGAATACTTTCTCAATAAATTTACATAATATATTCCTGTTCCTTTATCAGAAAATTAATTCCAAAATGAATATTCTATCATTTACTTTACCACCTGACAATCATAATACTAATATGCGTTGAAAAAGGGTATAGCCGACTAAGGGGGTCAAAGGTGCACTTAGATCGATTTGGACTGGTGATATACTCACCATTCGATAGCTCGTCAAGAAAAAATTTATATACTACTTTGGTGGAAACGTGAATATGTACAATCGTATAATATACTTACTTAATAAAGGAAATATAACAATTCAAAGTATAGTGCTCTTGTTCACCGAAAAAATGGTTTTTGATTTTTAAATCTACGGCGCACTGTACCGTAAAATCTCCAAAAAATTGAGGCGACTACTTATGATTAGGGCTGGAACTTCTTGTCGAATTTTTCTGTATTCGAATCTTCGAATGCTTCAGTTGTTCAATTCTTGACGAATATAATTCGGATAGCATTCGAATATCATAGTATCCGAATACTATTCGAATATTTAAGTATTCGAATAGTGATCAAGTGTATATTCAAATAGGATGATATTAACTATAAATCATTAGCTAAGGAAGATAAATGGAACTAGATATGTAAGTCCATTTCATTACTGTAAGCTAAAACTAAAAAGAGGTAAATATTGTGGAATGTCTTAAATGACAATAAAGTTTGAAAACAATAATAACCTTAAAGAACTCGATTTATCATTCTCATCATACCATTCAAATGCGTACTACGAATACCTAAATATACGCACTTGATCGCTATACAACATATTCGAATAGTCAAGTATTCAAATAGTACTCGAATACTCGAATATTCGAACAGTAAATTATTCGAATAGTCCCAGTCCTACTTATAATAATATGTCGCTATTGTACAAGGATAAATGCGATGCCTTTAAACTTTTTTCATTATTTTTTAGCGTTGCTGATTTTTCACAACTAGGATACTCGACTAAAAAATTGCAAAAAATTCTCTAATACGTGCCCCGGTAAATACTATCTATCAGCTTTTTACAGAATTTTTGCACAGCATTAAACAGAAAAATAGGGAAAAAAACCGACAATCCGAATTTTCCCTATTACTGTCCTCCTGGTCGAGATAGGTGGTTGAAACTTAGTATAAACTGTTTTTTCTTGACAAGCTATCAGATGGTAAGTATATCACTTATTCGGTTATACTCTTTTCCAACGCATATTAGCATTATGATTGTCAGGTGGTGAAGTAAATTATAGAATATTCATTTTGGAATAAATTTTTTGATAAAGGAACAGGAATATATTACGTAAATTTATTGAGAATGTATTCAGTTGAACCAAGACATAGGTGGTTCAAATTTGGTACAAACTGTTTTTTCTTGACAACCTATCGAATGGTACATCACCAGTCCAAATCCATCTAAGCGCACCTTTGACCTCCTTATCCTGCTACACCCTTTAAATAGTATTAGTATTTGAACAATTTTAAATATTTAATATTTAAGCATAAGTATTTAAACAAATTTAAATAATATTGATATTAATATTTGCATCAATTAACCTTTTTTTTATTTTCCCTACTTAATGGTATGCAAATATTCAATAAAAAAAATCGAACAGAGACCTGATCTCCTATCGGATACGTCTAGCTCGCAAGACAGGTTAGAAATTCTACCTTAGAACGCCCCAATGGGAATGACCTTAAATCCAAGAAAGTGCGAGACGCTAGAAAATAGCGTTGGAGGACCGCCGTGGGGCTTTTTGTCGTTCGTTATTCGCCGATTCGCGAAAAATCCAACCGTGGCACGACACGAGCATTAATTAGAAAAAGGAAAAACAGGCGGTGGCTAATGGACATCGGGGAGGACCCGAACACTCTTTGTCTCGATCTATCACGACTCTCGAGCTGCGTGGCTCGGGGCTAGCCTCTGGAAAGCGTGTACACATTGTGTTCCCGTGGCTCTTCCTGATTGTTCTTCATTGTTTCGTTCGTGTACGTTCACACCTAAATCCTCCGGAGCGATGTTAATCGTCGTTCATCGGCGGGGAACAAATTACATTCGTTTCGAAGGTGGGTCATTTACTTGAGAAGAAAGTAGCCCTCCGATGCTCGAACTGATCTCGAACAGACGGCCTCTTCCTGTACGACGCACAGTGGGACGAACCGTGTAAAAACTTGCGACATGGACGAAAATTTCGATTTCGAACTTTGATTTTTGTAATTGTGTCAATATAATGTGATAACGATTTTAAACTGAATTTAGTACACATGTATATTATACGTTTTCTTTGAGTCGACGTGAAATACTGTTTCCCTAGTATTAACATTTAAGGTTTCGAATAAATGTAACACTTGCCATAATAGAATTCCTTCTGTGTCTGGGAAAATATTAACGATTAAGTCATTCTTGAGAGTGAAGTCGCAAAAGAAATCGTATGGCAAGGGGTTAAGGAACAAGGAATCACACAGAAAACATTTTTTTAAGCTGTTTAAAACCTAATTTTTCGACGATTTGTACGTACACTTTTCGAGGCACGTATTTTTTTAATTCGAACATCTAATAGTTGAGTCCAAACATTTTTTTTTTCATTTATACCATGCTATTGTACAAGTATTTGGTTGCTGACTATCATTCACATATTTAGTATTCGACGATTAGTTTTGGAAATTTTACCCTTTAAAAAGTACTGTAATGGGCAAGATTTTGAGCATTATACCTCTTACCCTTTATGGGTCCGTGTAACTTTCAAGTCACATATTAATATATCGATGTTTTATTAAATAATTCAACTCTTGTCATAAGGTGGCGTATACATCTTGTTATATAATATCTTCTTACTAACCAATAACATTGTAAAATAAAAAATTGCTGAAAAAAACATGTTGGGTTCATAATTAATCTGTATTTTAAATGTATAGTCCTGAAAAAAATTCGGCTCATAGAGGGTTAATGAGGTTTAGCACCGCTATAGAGCTTGGAATTCTGAAGCTAATGATATTTGTTTTAGCCACATATAGCCATTAATTTATGAAATATTTCATGTTCAGTGCCGATGAGCCTTCGAACACTCATCAAGGATTTACTGTATTTACATTAAAAATAGTTTAAAGAACATCTGGGTAATTATTGATTTTGGACTCATATACCATAACAGTTTATTATTCAGCGTTCAACACTCTTTTACACATTACAATACAAAACTCAAGGTGACCTTCATATCTCGATAAAAAAGCAAGATAGCAACAAACTAATTATTATATTGTGTGCTTCCCTTGATACCTTAAAAGTTTTTTTTTAAACATTTTTTAAATAACAAGCAGTATACAAATAGGTAATGAGATCAGGATTATGATGGTTGTCAAAATGAAAGTGACTGAATTGCTTGAAGTCCTTTTTCGTAACAAGTTCTGTATTCTTAAAAAACTTACTTATAGAACCGTTTATTTTCAATTGCTTTTTTCTAATTGTAATAGAATATTTTATTTTAAATCTCTTATTCCTACATACATTTGAAACATAAAGGTTTTATAAGACATTATACGTTTTCATTAGATCAGTAATCTCTGTAATAGTAAAAAAAGTCGCTTATATCTCACGCATGCGAACAATATCAGTGTATATCGATCATAAAATCAAGCACGAACTTCGTTTCGGATTACACCGAGGTGAAAGGATAATTTCATTTTGGCGAGCGCTCGGCTAGAAAATAAGCTCGTACTTATTACAAGCTTTCAATTACTATCTTATAAGGAACTAAATGATCGTATCCTTTCCAACCGTTGCCTTCCGCGCAAGATACACAGCGGAAGTTCGATGTTATTTAATCCTTTGATTGCTAGAGGCGCTAACAGAGCGATAGCCAAATGTAAGATAACAGACTATGGACGAATAGGCAATTAATCAGGGACTAGGCAATATATTTTCCTCAATCACCACTGCGTGCGAATGATTGAATAAAATAGGAGACACGTTGTCGTAAAAAATTACTTTAAAAAATGTCATTTTGCATCAAAATCCGCAGTCTACTGATGACTAATTGTTTTGGATGATGCAGCTAGGTTACTTTCCTCGGTCGCTTAATTGGGTGTCCCATTAAAATCGTCTCACTCGAAAATCAAACCTAGTAACAATATTAAAAAATGTTTCAGACAAAAGTTAAATGGTATCAGGGGCCACACTTTCCGATATACACTTATGAGCAAACTCAGCTTCCACTAGGGGAAACAGTGACGTAGAGGAAGGACCTTCTGCCATTTGGTTTCGGGAATTATTGAAAAGTATATCAAATTAACATTCAATTTAACGTTTATTTCAGTACTTGGAATAAATTTATCAAGTTGTAGGAGGTCCTTCCCCTATGTCACTCTTTTCTCTAGTGGAAGCCGAGGTTGCTCGTGAGGGTCTGTATCTTTTTTCTACGTGGACGTGTAGAGGTCATATGAAGGTCAACTTTGTTTTCTTAAATGGAATCTCATATTTTTTTAATGCACTACTTGATGCTACTCGTTATTCTCTACATAAAGTGCTAAGTCACTTATGGCGAATTAGTGCCTTAAAAAATATACGATTTAATTAAAAAATTAGCGTTGACCTTCATATGACCTCTACGCGTCCACATAGAAAAAGTTACTGTCGGATGACCAACCTTCTTACTCACTAAGAACTCATAGATTAAGCGACCGAGGAAAGTAACCTAGCTGCATCATTCAAAACAATAAGTCATCACTAGACTGCGCATTTTCATGCAAAATGACATTTTCTAAAGTAATTTTTTACGACAACAGCAAAGATAGGAATTTCTTCCGTCTCTTAAATATTTTATTGGGTTCCGAATAAAGTAGAAAACCGCTTACATGTGACGAACGTTTTTTCTCTTTTATATTACACAAAGCCCTATTGGCTATAAATACATAAAATCCGCAGTCTAGTCATCACAAAGTCCGAAATGCTAAAACCGCTTTAGTCACCCTGTAACGAAGGGCCACATCCATCCCCTCCCTAACTAGAACACGATAATATACAGGGTATCTCACCCGATTTTTACATCGCGATTTTCTCGCTATTGTTACTCGTAGCAAAAAATGTTTCAGCGGAGGTTTGAATGGTATCGATTGGAGCATATTCTGATGTTATTAGTTTTTTCGTGAGTAGCCGCGTAAAGGTCATATAAAGGTCAACTTTGTTTTTTTAAGTGGAATGAGGTATTTTTTAATACATCAATCGATGCAGCTGGACATTCGTTATAAAGAAGTACGAACCTATGTATGTCGAAGAGTTAGTAATTCAGGAGATATTTCAATTTAAATAATTTTAAAATACCATTACTGTCGTACTTTATTATCATTCCTGTAAATAAACGCTAACGTCTTAGTACGACAGTAATGGTATTTTACAATTATTTAAATTGAAATATCTCCCGAACTACTAATTTTTCGACATACATAGGTTAGTACTTTTTTGATAACGAATGTCTAGCTACATCGATTGATGTATTAAAAAATACCTCATTCCATTTTAAAAAAACAAAGTTGACCTTTATATGACTTTTACGCGTCTACTCACGAAAAAACTAATAACATCAGAATATGCTCCAGTCGATACCATTCAAACCTCCGCTGAAACATTTTTGGCTACGAGTAACAATAGCGAGAAAATCGAAATGTCAAAATCGGGTGAGACACCCTGTATACATATACATATAAGACCTCAAAACGTGTTCAAGGTATTTGTGTTCTTGCTGTCATACACGCTGCTTGTTAGACATTTACTTTATTCACTTCGACACAACTGTTTGAATAAAACCTCTTGTTAAATTTTATATAAAGTGTTGCTAAAATTCCTTTACCTGCAATCCAACATTACTCACATCAGAAAGGTGTCCCCTGATATCATTTAACTTTTCTCAGAAACATCTTTTAATATCGTCAACAGTTTCAGAGATGTTCGAGTAGATTGATTTAAATGTGACACCCTGTATATAGAAGCAAAATTATTGACAAAAATTAAACACTGTCGCCAGAGTCGGTTCCTTTATTGTCCGTTTTACGACTTCGAGGACTGACAATGAGATACATTCGTAAAGTGGAAGTTAAGTACAGTTCAGAGGCGGCAGTTCGCGCGGTCTGGTCAGCTTCGCAGACCATTTCTTTTGGCTTGCTCATTGTGCTGTATTTTAATATGCAGAGGAGCCAGCTAATCGTTTAAAGAGAATAGATGAATTGTGTCGAAGTGTTCAGGTCACATCATAAATCACGCATTTCTTTCACGAATTGGTCGGAAAATTGCATTTATTAATTTGCAGCTAAGGTTGTTAAACGCATTGAACGATAATTTCCTACTTAAGAAGTGATTAAGCAACTGCATGTAGCAAGTTGTAATTACTTTATGAAAAATCTCTTTGTTCGGATAACCGTTATCGAAAGTAATCAATGGAATCGTTAACCAGTGCAGTAAATCCCCGATTAGTGTTCGAAGGCTCCTCGATACTGATAAGAAAAGGTCCCCAAGTGTAACGCTGACTTTTTAATGAGGTCTGGGACAGTGATAGAGCTTGAAATTCTGAAGTCAATGATATTTGTTTCAGTCGTATGTGGCCATTACTTTATGAAATATTTAATGTTCAGCGCTGACAAGCCTTCAAACACTGATCGAGAATTTACTGTAATTGAATCCATGAAAGATGAATTGACTATATAGGAGAAACGATCTTGCGGCTTAAAATTGTAATACGCATTAAAGCAGATGATAATCATTATGTTCGGTTAATTCTCACTAAATGAATAAAACAAGAAAAATTAATTGTTGTATTAACATATCGTGTTTGTGTGCATGTATTTGTAGGCTTTACCAAGCAAATTTTTATAAATTAATTTAATAAATTATAATTATGTCAGAACTCGGTGTCCTCTGTTAAAAGTTTTGGTAAGTTTAAAGTAAAGTAACATTTATACTAATCTCCATGAAAATTTTTCGTCTTATGTTTCGCACACTCACCTACACGATAAATGCACAAAATCCCCAATCTACACATATTTGCGGTTTATTGAATTTTTTTTCATTTAGTATAATCAAAATTACGCAAATGTATTATACTAAAAATAATATTATTAAAATTCGATATTATTTCTTATTCAATTTTATTTATTTTGTTTTATATACACGTTTTGTATATCCGTTTATCCTTATTGGCGAGTGTAACTTTAAGAGTCACATACCAATTTTACCATTATGAAGTAAATAAGGATGTTTTTCTTCGAAGTTGACCAATGTAACTCGCAAGTTACAATATAGCTGCGTATCTGCAAATGTACTATTTACTACCTACAATGTGACATACAAATCACAAACCTACTTTCAACAAATTATAATCTTCAAAATTGAAAATTTAAGTTCCATATGTTCACCTGGGTACTAGCAAAAAGTATACAGGGTATGCACGCTATTACCAGTCGTCGTTTTTCTTGCAAATAGTAAATATTAGGAAAAAATGAAAAAGCAAAAAGTAGTACTGTTTTTTGCAAGCAACGTAATGGCGTACGTAATTTTTTTGTGTTTGCACTATTTTTTTAAAAATGATGGTGACTTTAGTTTCTTCAATAGAATGCTATACAATCTTTTATATTATACGAAAGCGTGTGTCAAGACAAATTCATTCGTATACAACACAATGACCTTTAAGGTCATACAAGGTCGGAAATTCGTATCAACAAGAAACACTTGTGCTGTTCGTCTGCGAGAGGCGAGGTAAAGTATTTGCGTTCTTACTCTGACATATTGGTATGAAATATTCAAAAAGGTTTCTTCCATTTTTCCAAATTTTCAAAAATATGGAGATTTTTAAATTGGCCACATCAAAATTGAAGTTAACGCTGCGTCGAATCACACCAGTTTGGTTAGGTGTTCATAACAAAAACTCCCATCCTTAATCATAATACATAATAATATGTTCACAATAATACATATAAATGTTTCTTTTATTTCTGACCTTACATGACTTTGAAGATCATTGTGTCGTACACGAATGAATTTGTCGTGACACGCGCTTTCACGTAATATAAAAAAATATATAGCATTCCATTTAAAAAACTAAACATCACCTCCATTCCTAAAAAAATTAGTAACCCCATTAAGTTGCTTGCAAAAAACATTATTCCTTTTTGCTCTTTCATTTCTTTATAATGTTTACTATTTGCAAAAAGACGAGGCTAGTAATAGCGTGCACACCCTGTAAACAGATAAAACAATTTTTCGAACAATGAAAATTAATTTGGCCAGTAGAGGGTTAAATAATTCAACAATTTCTCTTACTATTCTTTTTCCTTTACAAATGCAATCGAACTAAAGACACGATTCGTATCGACAATCCTGTACGAAGGATACCCAATAACTTAGCTACAAGGAAGAGGCACCTTTCCAGTCTCGTGGAATTTTCAATTCGCCGAGAATCGAACGTAACCGAATAACTTATCCGCGGCGAGCAATTCCCGTAAGTGAAAGTATAATTCGCGATATAGGCGAGAGGGCTTGACGCGCTGAATTAGATATGCGTTTTAAACGAGCCGTTTTGTCTGGAACGCTTTGTAATTTACAAGTTGTAAACGATATGGCGAAACGCACACAAGGATCCTAGAGGTGTAAATGCACGTTTCGATGCCTGATCGATTTGTTCGAACACCTACCCGATTCACCGTAAACATTATTATCAACGGAGAAGCCCCCGATAATAACTCTCCGTTTCCGAGCTGATTCAGCACAATTTCAATCTACATTATTGCCTTTTGTTTTCTCTCACGTAGGCAGGTCGAACGTGTTTCGCGGTTTACGTTGCCCGTTTTTCCTGCCGGAGTCCATACTTCCTGATACTCGTTCATTGTGAGAACCGCCAGTCTGCGTTAAGGAATATGTACCTATTTCAGGTTCAACAAATCAACTTTTTTTTCGTTGGTTATTAAAGCCTCGGGAATATTTTGAAAAAAAAAAAATATTATTGAAAACTTCGCAAAATTACGGGAGTTACAGCGTAAGAAGAGATGGCGGGAGCAATACAGGTACACACGTACAGTATTCGTTTTTTCCCGCCAAACTTTACCAGCAGATTCTACAGGGTGTCCCAGCTAAATCTACCACCTTTAATTATTCTCTTATTTGTCAGGGTACAAAAAAATAGTTCGGGAGAATGTTAGTGT
This sequence comes from Dufourea novaeangliae, assembly GCF_001272555.1. NCBI lineage: Eukaryota > Metazoa > Arthropoda > Insecta > Hymenoptera > Halictidae > Dufourea > Dufourea novaeangliae. Next base: position 15,578 of record NW_015373985.1, on the reverse strand, counting down.
ACTTAGGGGGGAAAGTAGACTACGAGATTGAAGGTTGTCTCAAGGTCATATCTTCTGAGATTTCTTTAATATTATCGTTTTTTTAAATAGAATGCCATATTTGTTTGTTTGCCATTGCAAAGAGCAGATCAAAACGTATCCAATAATGTATCACACTATGACCTTGAAATGACCTTGGATTGATAATTTCGCACGTAACTGGTTGAGGTGGAAGCTCATAGAAAATGAATTGCAGAAACAAAATAAACGCTATAATCGCATTATTTATTATTTTAGTGCATAGAAATTTTCAGCTCAAGGTTATTTCAAGGTCATAGTGTGACACGATAGAGGGTTTAGTGCAACAATATATCGAAGGTAATGGACATCACTTTGAGTATCTATTAAAATTAAAGTTCTGCAAATCAAAAGCAAGTGAGATACTAAAGGTGCTCACGTTAGGTGGGACACCCTGTATAAGAGAGTACCAGCACGGCTTGTATCGTTTCGTTACTGACCAGTCGCGAATCAGTTATCGGTCTACAGCCGGTTATAACAATTAAATTCTTCCTTTCATTTTTTCCTTTTTTTCCCCCCGTTAAATATTGTAGTAGCCGGGTCGGCTACGCTACCCACACAGAATGGTGCATGACTCACGGGGGTCTTGCTTAGAAGTCAACCGAGTGCCGTGTTCACTTCCGTCACAGTAATTTATTGCAACACCAGTGTTATTTGATAGAAAATTGTCCCGAAGTATCTGGACGATACTTACTCCCACTCGACTTTTCGGAAGTGATGGGCTATTTAACCCCTGGAGAGCCGCGACTCGGAGTGTATTTTATCGATATCATGGCCACTCGACACGCCGTGGATATTTAATGTTCCATAGAATTTCTTCAATACTTTTACGACGATTTTGATGTATTGCGATTAGTTATCGAAAAACGTAGGGTAATGTCAAACAGGTTGTCCCACAATATGTTCAACGTTCTGGGGACCATATTTAGGATGCGATGTCCGAAGTGAATCTACGTTGAACTCCTGAATTTTTAGGTTACGTACACACATAAAATTCTTGACAATTGTTTTTATTATTTCATTTTAGTTATCCATTTCTTTAATAAATGTTACGGATTACAGAGGCGCGTTGTATTAATTTCTTACATTTAATTTAAGGGGTCTTGCCACTGCGAAGCCTTGAAAAAACTGTCATTTTTGGGAATTTTTTTTCAGTGAACGAAATGGTCAACATAAATGAAGTGTTGTCTATTTATTAATACACTTCTCGATTGTATAAAAAAATTATTAAACGTTTCAAAAAAAATTTTATACTCTTAATAAGTGTATTAATAAATAGACAACAATTCATTTATATTGAACATTTCGTTCATTGAGAAAAATTCACAACAAATGACAATTTTTCAGGGTTTCACGGTGGCATGACCTCTTTAACTGATGTAACTACAGAAAAGAGGGGAATTAGAAAAATGAAATCAATGGGAAATCTGTAACTCCCCTATGAAGGTCCTCTTTCTTCAGTATTATGTAATAAGAATATAATGTCAATTTTCGCAGCAGAATACAGTGGTTCTGAATAAAAATTTATCTGCTCAAATGGTCAGAAACAAATTTCTTGTATTTTCCAAAACACTTACATCAATTCATTCATTCAATCCATTTGTTCTCCTCAGACCCCTTTTCTTGTTAATATCAGTCAAAAATAAGAAAAATTCCTTAAAAAATGCATACCCTCACGAAGATGTTGGAAACATTGTTAGTGAATAATAACGTCATCGAAGAGGATCCCTAAAATCGAAGAAAATTTCTTCAGTTATGTACGTCTACATAATATCAAATTCTAAGTTTCAACATTTTCGATTCCTTGAACTAAATAAGCGTCTATGAGCTGCTAAATTTTGATCCTAGATCACTATGGCGAAAAACCACAAATGTGCCAATAATATTTAATATTAACCCATTCAGATCTGAATTTCCTATTAAGAGTAACAAAATATTTGATTATACATTTTAACTCAGTAGACGGTTACATGATAATTTAAAAAAATTTGTTTTTAAATTAAGAAAAATTTTGTTATTCAATTCTGAGTTCATTAGACCTACAAAAAACATTCAAAACATGAAAAAATTCAAATTTATCAAAAAAATATGGATACCTAAGGTTTTATGTGAAATTCTAAGAAACTTTATACATATACACAAACGTGACCACCAGGTTTGAAAGGATTAATATAATTAGCCTAATCATATTCATAAGAAACGATGAAATGTGCTACTTTACGTGACAAACTGAAAGGTACTGTTCTTCGTAAGACATATGCTACGACTTGTTACTTTTCCTAGCACACGTCGATATCATATCTCACGTTGTGTATTAGGTTTCACTGAAAAAAGGCGCTCGTCCCGATAGTAAACTTCCGTCGTGTGTGCAACCGAAAATTTTCATGGATTCAGTGATAAAAAAAACTCGCACATGTTCCAGGCATAGGGGACAGAAACAAAATATGCGCACGATTCCAGCGCAGAATCGGAAATTACAGGACAGTTGGAGAAGTGTTGATCGTTGCGAACGGGGGAAACTCAATCGGCGAGAGTTTATCCGTCGGTTGCACGTAAACCACAACGCTTTCCAGCCCCTCCCCGCTACTCGTGTTTCAACCAACAGGAATGAATAGTCGACCACGAAAATGCATCGGCTATAATCAATATACAGGGTGTCCCAAAATAGTTTCTGCTCCCGGAAATGAGGGGTTCCTGGAATGATTTGAAATAACTTTTTCTTCAGGAAAAATGTTATCAGATGCTTTGTTAACGAGATATTAACGAAAAACCCTGACCAATCAGAGCGCGAGTCTGCCGATCGAATTCCCGCGGTAGCGTTGTTTACTCGCTACATTGTGTTGGCAGACTCGCGCTCTGATTGGTCGAGGTTTTTCGTTAATATCTTATTAAGAAAGGTTCTGATAACATTTTTGCTAAAGAAAAAGTTATTTCTCATCATCCCAGGAACCCCTCATTTCCGGGAGTCAAAGTTATTTTGGGACACCTTGTATATGTGTAATGTCGACTTTTTCTTTATGTGGACATTGCAGAATGCCTGTTATCAGTACACCTCGATTTTTCTATTTACGGTTTGTCGCTAATAATCTTATCAGACTGCAAACGAAAGAAATGTTTCATTTGGCTTTCATAAAGTGTTATTTTCCGGACGTTTGCATCCTCATACTTGTCATAAATACGCACGAGCAGCATACTATGCACTTTACCCCTTTCACTCCAAGTGTTGCACCGGTGCAATACTTATTTTAACAATGCATCAAATTCTAAGTTAATATTTAACTCAGCAATGATCCGTAGTTTCTTTGATATGAAGTAGATCTCAATGTTTTCAATTGAGAAATTTAAGTATATCGAATATAAGATACAATATGTATATGTATACAGGATGAGTTAATAAGAACTGTTATCTAAAATAACTCGTTATCTATTGGTTGTATCAAAAAACATTTTAAATGCGTTTAAATATTGCATTTAAAGGGACTCATTGAATGGATGCGATTTGATTTTTTTATGTCTTATATTTTTTTAGATATCCCGGTAACCTTGAGTTTCTTCAAGGTCAAAGAAGTTTTTCCCCTAGACGTCATTGTAGGTCGTAGAATTCGTCTTTTTATCGGCTACAACGCAGTAGTGACAGAAAAATTCGTTGACCTTGAACAAATGCAAGGTTACCTTGATATTTCAGAAAATATAAGACATGAAGAAATCAAATTACACCCACCTTATGAGTCCCTTCAAAAGCAACACAATTCATTTAAAACGCTTTTTGATAGAACCAATAAGTAACGAGTTATTTTATATAATACTTCTCATTGAATCACCCTGTATGTACAGGGTGGGGCAATAACTATGTCCACTTTGAATATTGCCGTTATTTGTAATAATATGATAAAATGTTATATACAAAACTTACACGGTATAGAGGGGGGCATATTGTGACACAAACATTTTCTGCGTGCGTGAAGGCATAGAGGAGATTTCAAGGTCACCTTTATTTTTTTTTAATGGAATGCTATATTTTTTTTTATCGTGAGGTGATGGCCGGTGTTGAAACGACTTCAGCGAGCTATCATTGAAGGTCATGCAAGGTCAAATGTGGTAGTAAAATAAACTTTCTTACATTACAGGAGATGCTCGAAGTGGTGACCATTTGCGTCAATGCAAAGTTGCAATCTTCGTATTATATATATCCTACATGTATGCTGCAGTGCGAATGTGTTCCATACTGTTATGATAAGATAAAGCAACTGGTGCCCATTCTCGAGGCACAGATTCATAACCCCTCGACAACAATGGCATCCATAGTTTTATTATTTCTGCAGTCACTGACTCTTTAATATTCCTCGTCCCCGATGGCGACCAGAACGGTGATCGGAGCCTTTCAAATATCCGAAAGTATCGAAATTGTTTTTTTTTATTTTCATTCTTAATTTCATAGTAAACGAGAAAAAAGTCCCAGCGAAGAAATTACGCGCATGACTGGTAGCATATGGTGTGACACCTGTCGAAGCCAAAAGGTTGAGCTCGCCAATGGATCATGAAGACGAAGGATTGAACAGTCATTTAGTCCGCCAACTTGAAAGGAGGAGTATCATAAATGTTGTCATAATTGTTATTCATTACAATAGTTAATGATTACAAATAGTATATTTCCTCGAAAAGAAATAAGAAACATTAATATGTTACGAGAAATTGCTGTTCCTATATAAGTTTGGTATAATCTATTATACACTTTTAACAAAGAATTTTAAATAACTTCAATAACTTTACTTTTCTAATACTGATTTAATACCGTAGTGATTTCTAAAAAAAAAAGATACTTCCACGACATATAAAAACTTGTTAATAATATTAAAATCCTCTTTTGAAATTGCCTTGTAGTTTATTATTAAAAAAAAAAATTAACAACTATACTACTTCTGCGAATATCACTTTGTTAATAGAATATTATCGACAGAAATCGTCTTGTTGGATTATTTAATGCTGCTCTGGCATGCCATTTTTTAATTAAACAATAGTATGTATGTATTATTTAAAAGTCTAGTTCTAGTCGAACCAATGTATCGTGTTAAATCGATCGATTTGTATAGTGATAGAAAGTTGGAAACACACTAAGAAATTGTTACTATGTAATCGCTGTATCTCACTTGATCTCGTATGTCCCGATCGCTCTCTTTGTCACGAACGAATTTTATTGAAGGGCTTCTCGCGAGCTTCCCAGTATGTATAGTGTTCATGAATTATTTATACATGGTATCGAAACATCATTTCAATATTTTATTTGCAAATTGGACAACTACCCAGATAGCACATGATGCCCAACGACGTCTTGAAGACGGCTTAAAGGCGCCTTAGACCTAACAGCCGTAAAATGGGCGTCTTTAAGGCGTCGTATGCTATCTGGGAAGAAAACCATTTAAATTGCTTTGATCTGTTGAATATTTGTACAAATAGGTCATAAAAACTCGAAATTTGATTTCTCCCCAAATCTCCTTCACTCGAGACGTACTGTGCGACAGTTTGTCGTACAATAGAAGATTTCTGTCATCTCCAACAATGACGATTTTTCAGGGACTAAACGAAACTTCCTTAAAAATGGTTTTTAATCTGAAAATAACGTTAACGTAAACATTCTATTCTAAAAATTGAGATGACCGGTTTTTACATCAAAGTCAACAAAATTCTGTGTTGCGTTCATTCTCATCTGTCCATTTAGATTCTTCAGTGACTAAAAAACTGAACATGTTAACTGTACCGACAATTGAGGTTCAAGAAATTTTTCCCTGTAAGGTAGGTAGTGGTTAGAGGATTGAAGATGAATGAGTATCTGCAGGGCAGGCGTATGTACATTAGCGGCAACGCTGAATCACGTTTCAGTTTCAACGGCATTATTAAGGAAGTCTCGGTGGGTTTTTGCTTTAAAACACAGAGGGATTAATTACTGCCATCCGAGGAATTAGGTATGCAATGAAAGTCTTAAGGCCAAGTGCACTTCTGCTGTCTGTATCCTTTCGATTTGCTTTCACCTTACTTCCTGGAATGTTATTGCAATTGTTCTTCCGATAGTGGAAAAACCGTGTGGTCGGAGCAACAAAAATTCCACGTTCTTCCGTTTAGAAATACCACACAATAATTTGAAGTTTCTACTTGAATTAATTCTAGGGAATTCATGGAACTGACAAACAAATGATTTTGTGAAAAATACAATATTTAAGAAGAAAAGTATAATTTATGAATGTAGTCTCGTTAGTATTACTTTTACTAGTCGGTTAAATAATTAAAAATTCCAAAAGATTTTTTTGTGATTGAATAACAATTCTTTTCTGAACATATTTGTATATTTTTTTATCTTGTTTTCAGTTTTTCTTAAATGACTTTTGAATACTGATGTAAATTCTATATCTACTTCTTTTCTGTAATTTCGCTTTTTCGAAGCAATAAGAATAACTTTTTCGATACTTCGTATCAAATTTGTAAAACTAATAGAAATCGATATCTGAACGAAAATAAGAGAAATTTCTTCACTTTCGATTAAAAGATATACAATTCATAAACGAATAGTAATTTATAAAAGTGAACCGTTTATAATTACAATTTAAGTATTTTTTAATAGTTTGTTAGTATGAGGGTAGTGATTCTGTTTAAAAAGATATATTATTATAAAAGGTGTAACCATTTATTTAGAGAATTACACTGACACGTATAAAAATTTCAAAAACCATTCCACATAAATCAAGTTTTACAATGCACGCTTATTTTTGTTATTTAAAACATTACGTATTAAACGATCCTCTTTAGACATATACAATTTAGAATGAAAGTTTTAATTATATTATAAATCGTTGCAGCTTGCTTATGATGAAGATTATTTCATGAATAAGGATGGTGATTTGATCGCTCATACAGAGTTCAATAATTCACAGTGTATGCTATGTGAATATAAAAATGGTCTGTTGAATATGATACGATGATATATGCGGTGTTTGTTGTTCTGTTTTATAATAATGTACATGATATTGAACAATTTCAAACGGTGTGTTGTATGATCTAATTAATACAATAGATTATTGACAATGTGTAGTCTTGGTTGGTTATTCTCCTGGCCCATTTCTTCTGCGGTTGGTCAAGAATCCAATTTGGTCCAGGTGATAACTATGGTCCATGGTTCAGGGATTCTGTGCACCCTTGCTGATAGGACCTTTGTAACACATGGTTCACCTGTGTCTTGATATTGTTTATAGACTGCAGCTTTGAATTAGTGGGGTGTAATTACTGATAATTAAACACGACTTCGTATGCCGTGCTGATGCCAATGTTAAAATCATAGGTTGGGTGGTAGTAGGTAAGGAAAGAGAGTGTGGTATGAATAATAATGTCACTGGTTGATTTTTTACAGATACTACCTAACCTAAACGTGTACTATTTATATACATTTTTGATCGAGAATGTCATTTTTCTGCCGTATAGAAGTTCTCCATAAATTTCAGTGTCGAGAAGACCATCGATTTTTGCAGATTGATGGAATTCTAGATGAGCTAAGTCTTTTTGTGAATGCTTACTGTGATTTTGTCGAATGAAAAGTGCGGTAATTTCGAAAATATCTCTTTTGTGACACAAAAATGGAGTTTTCTAGTATACAAGCCATTTTTAGATTTCATGGTTGTATTCGTATGTAATTTGATTTACTTTGGATGACATTCCGTTATTACCTTTCAACGGTATAGTTAGTTTCACATGCTTACGAATAAACTAACATGTAATTTGTATGCTAAAATAAAAACTAAGTAACCGAAAAGTTACATAGAACTGGATTGCGTAAGGTGTACACGTGTTATGGTTTACGTTCGTGATTTTGAGATGTTGGACTATCGTGTCTGTTGGAAGCATGTGAGTTATTATGTGTTATATGAATAAAATCAAAGAAACTAATTTTGAACAAAAATAAACGAATTAATAAAACTGACAGTTGCTCAGAATTGCCTAATGTACGATAATGAATGACGAGGTTCGATATGATTTAAAAATGTTTGTATGTATCGAAAAGCGCTCTGATATGATTCGAAAGGATTATCGTTTGCTTACTGCGCCACGACTCTAGAATATTCCGCGCAACTACGTAATTTGACGCGGAGGCTTCAATCTTGAACCGTTAGGCTGCCGGGAATATCCCTTCTGGCAGAGGTAGGCAGTATTCGAATAAAAATTCGAATAAAAGTTGCGTATAAAACGAATTTATTCGAGAATAAAGAATAACTATTTATTCTTATTTCGAAGGAACTAGCGAAAAAAGTTACGTCATCGGTGGCACGCATCAACACCAGCGGTGTGCAGCACCTATTGAACTCTATACTTGGAACGATAACTGTCAGTTTGGAGGTGACCCCGGCCTGTTAGACACAGAACACTGTATGAGCCTGAGAGGTATCCCTATTTCACTCTTACACATTTTTTCGGAAGGTACAGTCGCATCTATATATATATCTGCATCAGAGTTGGGCAGAATTTTATTCGAATAATACACAGTGAAAAGCAGCAGTAACTAAGGATGTCGTTCTGAACTTTAAACAGGTAATGAGATTAAATAATTGTTCGACAAATGTGGATTCATTTATAAAGAAGTATTATTTCATTGTAAAAATTGAAATTTCCACGTTTAACCCTTAGCACTCCGTAGGCGCCGCTGTTGCGCCAGTGCTATCAGTGCACTAACTCCGTAGGCGCCGCTATTGCGCCATATGCTTTCATTGCAGTTAGAAAAACCAGTATAGTTTGCGTTCAATGACTAGCAGATTCTGTGTTCAAAGTTGCTGTGCATTATTTCCTAGTGAATTTTGAATTTTATATTATATTAGATAGATTTACCCTTGAGAAAACATGGAAGAAGGAGCTTATTGGGAAAGTTTTGAGATCAGTGAAAACGAAAGTTATAATGAAATTGAAATTGAATTTTTTGTAGACAATTTAGTTGAAAATAATACCCAACAAAGTGAATATACTGATACTGATAGCAGTGATGCCCTTGCACTCCGATGTCGCTGCTGCGGCGACAGCGGCGAAATCTATGTAGAAGCAACTTTGTATTTTTATACATTTAAAAATTAAAATATTCTTCACTTTTCCATGAGGGCCTCTACTGTTACATTGCATGTATAATTGTGTGTGAAAATTAAATAGTCCTGGAGTAGCTGGTTGCTTATAGTAAAAATGACTCGGAGTTGCTGGTAGGTCGTATTAAAAATTGCTCGGAGTGCAAAGGGTTAAACAATTAAAAATGACGAAATACTTTTTTGATCTTTTATTCGTTATTCGAAATTTTTTATCTAGATAATGAGTTTGCTCATCTCTGAGCTGCATATACCCAAATTTGCTACGGGATAATAAGTAGAGGAAATGAATAGTACTAATTGGGAGTGATACCTTCGAAACAACTATCTCCCTCAGCCCCGGCTCATCTGGGCTTTGCGTACTCTGTTATCGTTTCAGGTATACATATGTATAGAGTTCAATGGTAGCACCAGCTCCAGTCTAGGAAGTGAACCGAAGAACCGTAATGACAGATGCATAGATATAACGATGGATTCAGAGTCGGTTACCAATAAGCATTATTCGTTGCGGAATTATTTGGAATAATGAATTAATATGCCACAGATTTACTCCTGACGAACGAATAATTTTTTGTCGAACAAAATCATAATTCGTTATTCATGAATAAAAAAATCTGGGACTTTATTCGTTATTCGTTATTCGAAATAAAATTTGCCCAACTCTGCCTTCTGGGACATTAACGAAAATTGAAATTTAGCGCATGTATATGTTGTATAGGGATATTTTAGTAATTATTAATTTCTCGACTTATACACTCTAATAGTTCTTTAGTAAAATTATACTATTACTTAAGTTAGTTTTTGGACTCATATACCCCAATAATTTTTTACTACTCTTTCCAAGTGCATGATCGAATTTTTCACATTACGATAAAAAAACTCAAGGAGATATCGTATCTCGATAAGAAAGCAAAATAGCAAAAAACTAATTATTACAGTGTGTACCCCACTTGATACGACACAATTTCATTCGGAACATTTTTTCATATAACAAACAATTTACAAGTAATTTAGATGGTAGTGTTAGGCGAATCACTCTTTATATGTACACATAAATTTGGTATAAAAGATTAATTTTTTTTATGATAAAATGTTGGCAGTCTAAAGGTTAAACGTGATCGTAGGTATATACACATTACTTTCCTACAATCATCTATTCTTTCGTTTTCACGTAGATCGAACTTGAACTGTGAACTCAAGGCAATTTTCGTAGTTATCTAAAAATAATGGAAACTCGATTCGTGGAAGGCCTATGATGTCTGTGTTTCTTTGTCTGCGTGGACTTTCTTTAGCAATTTAATACGATTTAATGCTTTTGCGCGACATTCGAAATATTCATATTTCAAGTTAATTCGTTCATTAACATCACAAACTGTACCAACTGGGTCTAAATCGGGTTGTGTTGAATTAAATATTTCGTACTCTGATGTCAAACTATCTAATGCCGCTTCAAAGAAATATATACATTCGTCGCCCATGATTCTGTTGAGTGATTTAAAAAGCATATCCATTTCTAGTTTAAACGCTCTACGTCTTGTTTCCAATGCTCTGATCTCATGAATATTTAAAATGGCCATTTTGTGTAAAATGAAATTGGCGTGGTAAGAACAGGCGTTAATACGGAGTGGATCAAAGGCTGAATGATTTCAACACTAACAATTCGCACGGACTTACTTGTCGTGTCTAACGTCGTTGCGATCCACTGTCAATATCCACGTTGCTTCTGACGATCTAAATTGAACGTGGTGGGCGCCTCGATGACCGTGACAAGTGTACATATGCTCGCCTGTGGAATTAGATGAGGTTCATGTACAAGTAATTTTCCACACCTTTGCTTGCTTCAAAGGATGTCGTACCCGTTGCTTCTTCAGAGGTGACGCTCTCGATATCACTGACTTCAGTGGCGAGTTTTCCTGGACAGAGGCTTTCTTCCACAGTGTAGTTGATTTGGACTTTGTTCGTTGAATTAATACAACTTTGGTAACACTTAATAAATGTAACAAATACGATATATGTGTATATACGTATATTAATTGTAGTTGCTCCAAATGATAGATGTTTTCTCTCTGACTGCTGAATGTGGTCTTATTCGTGGCTGAGCTCAGTGATGCCAGAATCGTGGTACTGTTTACCCCCACCACTCTCCCACTCCGACGTACAATCGTCTCCTACTATGCGTCCCGGCTACCCCCACTTTACGTCCACCGTGCTGGCACACACAAGCATATCCAAGCCCTGTCCGTGTGCGCTGGCCGTTCGAGAGACGGTGAGCTATATTTAGAAAAGAGTGGGGGTAAACCGTACCACAATTCTACCATCCTGCTGCCTTGGAAATCCTGTTCGAATATCACTGCGGCGAAAATTCACGTTCTCGTCGCGATGCCCCGCAACCTAAGCGCGCGAGCAACAGTCAAGAGACACTGTTCGAATCCCAATGCGGCGGTTTTACTTTTTATTTTTAATTATTTTATAATTTCACTTTGTAATCTCTAAGTAACATAAAAAAGTTAAAAAATATTAATTCGGGAAGCATTTAAAAAGAAGAAAATAAATGTTTTCCACTTCAATATCTACATTTTTTATTATATACATACATATTATGTTGTATACACATAAATTATT
>NW_015373985.1:0-514 GCF_001272555.1 Dufourea novaeangliae | reverse complement strand
AGGTCTTCATCATGAGCGCGTGAGAGAAATCATGCAGCTCTCCGCGTTTAGGACGTAAACTTTAGGTTGCTTGGGATTTGGGATTTTTGACCTGGCTTGGGCCACTCGACCGTCGCGTCGTAAACGTATGACGTAGGACTTTTGCCGAGACACCCGAAGCAGAGCGCACACAGACAGAGGTAGAAAACGCTTGCGTTGGGGTGTCGCCGAGTTAATTATTTTATAATTTCACTTTGTAACCTCTAAGTAAAATAAAAAAGTTAAAAAATATTAATTCGGGAAGCATTTAAAAAGGGGAAAATAAATATTTTCCACTTCAATATCTGAATTTTTTATTATATACATACATATTATGTTGTATACACATAAATTATTTTTACAATTAGATGTTATCCTTACAACCCTACTGATTACTACTCTGAACATTTGTACAAAAATCTATTAGATTTAGCTGCAATAGTTTGGAAATTTCGATAGTAATCAATTTCTAAAAGCTGTTTCAACGGCAAGGGCA
>NW_015373984.1:84620-85179 GCF_001272555.1 Dufourea novaeangliae | reverse complement strand
AACTCGGCTGGCAAACTCGCGCTCTGATTGGTCGCGGTTTTTCGTTAATATCTCGGTAACGAATCCTCAGTTACATTGTTGCTAAGGAAAAAGTTGTTCCAATTCACCCCTCGAGTGCCCCATTTCCTGGTCGGAGGACATTTTTGGGACACCCTGTATACATACATATTATGTTGTATACACATAAATTATTTTTACAATTAGATGTTATCCTTACAACCCTACTCATTACTACTCTGAACATTCGTACAAAAATCTATTAGATTAAAATATTACGTCATAAGTGTATCTTCAGTCTTTTAAAATTTGTTGGCTTTACTTGCCACCTCTAAGTTAAGTTTGAATGAAAAGTTAAAAAATATTAATTCGGGAAGCATTTTTAAAATTCATTTTTTTTTGTTAATGATATATTTCGCCGCTAACAAAAAACCGCTGCAGCTGATCCACGTATATACGATGCCGAATGGTCTTTTGCTTTTCTCCATATGAAAAGAAAAAAACACAAGTGAAATAGTAATTTTCATATCATAAGATAAAATATTAAGATTGCTATGAACTT
>NW_015373984.1:74281-83303 GCF_001272555.1 Dufourea novaeangliae | reverse complement strand
TTACGCCTTCCACAAGTGATAAATTAACAAAAATCGGATTTCTACGATAGTGTGACAGTGGTGTACAGGGTGGTCTGGTCAGCTTTTGACGAGAAAACAACTGAAACGTGTGATATTTGACAAAATGTGACTTGAGCAGCCATCTTGTGTGCTTCATCAGCGTCTGTCACAATCGCACAATTTCTAAAATTCTAATTCTTTGAACGTATGGTGTTTATTGGCGTTTCTAAGGACCAGACCAACATGTAGTGAAGTCTACCCGTGAGTACTATACCCGTGAAAACTTCATTCGTGCCATAATCGAGGCAGAACTTGGATTCTACGAAATCGAATGGCTCTCTAGTGCATCGCGTTTACATACACGGTTCCCGTTGATTGTGTGAGTGCACGGACACAGCACACGGGCCACGGAGTCTCGCCCCTTAAGCAGAGTCCAATGTATGTGTACTCTCTTTTGTTTCTTATTGACGATAGGATTTTGTTGAGTTTGTGCTAATAGAAAACATTTTATGTCAGAAAAACGAAGGGTGGTCACGGGAGCAAAAGGTATGGAGATAAAAGTACAAGAAGTATTATAATTAAACTCTATGGAGATTGTAAATCTCTTCGTGAAATTGGATGTACAGTAGGAAGAAGGCATGCTATTGTTTGATATTGTAAACAAATATAAAAGAACGCAAACTCTTGTGAAATTCTGTAGAAAGGAAAAAGTACTCCATTCGAAAGTGTTTCTAACTGAAACTAGTATTACTTCGGAAACAATATGTAGCAAGCTTAAAAACCATGGACTGCAACTCGTGTTGCTAGAAGGAAAAGTAATAGAGAAAGGAGACTCCAATTTGCACGAAGTTATACAGGGTGGCTGAGAAATTGTAGTATAATGGAAAAAGAGTTGATCTTACTAACACTGTAAGAAAAGTATTTGGTATACAATTTTCACGTCCGAGGCTTCGTATTCGGAAAAATCGAGTTTGCAAATTGATCAAATACACGTACGACTGACAATGAATACGACTTGGCTATTGTGTCAATCCGTTACTGATGGTTTCTTTTCGTGTTAGTGTCCATAAGTATTGTTAGTGATATGGTTCAAATAACACGACATACACTTTCCATACCATTCCTTCCTTCTCTCAATTCCATTCTTATTTTCCCCTGGATTCCTCTACACCCTCTTCCATTCCACCACACCTTTCCAATACGTACTCACATGTTTCTTCTTCCCCGCCACATACACTACACATCCTTTCATCTTCTTCTCCCCAGTATTTCGCTTCTTTCATTCCATTTCCAACCCTCCATTTCATAATTCTTTTCAACTCTCTTCTTTCCAACTTTTCTTTAGATATTTTGGAATTCCTTCGACTCCTACTTCTTTATATTATTTATTAACATTTTGCTGTCTTAATTTCCTCTCCCTTTCCTGCTTTTCTGTACCTTTTCTTTCCACTTCCCTCTAATCCAATTTTTCTACCCTCTTCCCCCGTCTGCCCTTTTCAAATCCCGTCCCCTTACTTCAAAATACTTCTTTCTGCAATCTTCCCATTTTGACCAGTTTCTTCTTTCCCTCGCTCTTCTCGTTGCTTCCCGCAACAGACTCTTGCCAATCCCCTACCTCCAACCATTTTCGTAACCACTCTTCGAAAAACCATGCACTTTTCGTTACACTAGAACCTATCTTGTTTCTCTTAACTTCTTTTTTGATTATGTAGTCTGGCGTCCTCCAGTCTACTCTCATCGTCCAGCTTAAAAACCTTTCCTGCATCCTTTCTACCTTCTCCCTTTTCTTCCAGCCATAGATCTCCACTCCATACGACATTACTCTCCATACTAAAGAATCGAACTTCCAGTTACTCCTTTCCCATTCTGCTCCAAACACTCCCTTTCCATTCCCTATACTTGCCTCATTACTGTCTCTACCTTCTTTACTCTCTCTTCCACGTACTAAATTATCTCCTTTACCTCTTCTATCTTGCTCCTCTTCCATTTCCATTTCTCTTCACTTTTTCCTACCCCCTGTTGCTCTAAACCTCATAATTTTTTCTTCTCCGTGTTTAAAGCCAGTCTTCTTTTTCCATGTAACCATTTAGTTTCCTACTCGTTGCCCTCATATTCCTTTCATCCTCCGTCAACAGGACTACATCGTCCGCGTACATCAGGAAGCAAATCATCTTCCCTGCTACTCTCACTCCCCCCTTCTACCCCCTTATTTAACACTCCTTCCATATCTGCCGTGAGGATATTAAATAGTAGTGGACTGAGTGGACTCCCCTGCCACATTCGTCTCGCTGTCCAGAATCTTTCCCTCTCCTCACTTCTTACTTTTACGTTACTCACTGTTTTTCTATATATTTCCGCTACCTTCTCCCTGCGTCCTCTCCCTCGTCGCCTCTCTTCAAATTCCTCCGTCCACTGAATCAAACGCTATTGTAAAGTCTACGAAAAGGGCTACCATCTGCCCTTCCTTTTCTGTTCTGTTAATTATATAATTTAGCACACATATATTATTTAATATGTCCACCCCTTACCCCCTAAGCCTGTTTGATGCTATACAGTAGACTCTAACTTTAATGCCACTGAAAATAGTGCCACACTTCCCCTTCACACGTACTTTCGCGCATACACATTCTCTCTCCCTCTATGTTGCGTACACCGGCGCACCAGCACGATCCAGCTTTTGCGCAGGCGCTGAGGGCGCTGAGGCCGACGCCATAGCGACAGAACTTAGCATGAACGGGGCTCTAAATTCATTGCCATTTGTCTCTCCAGTCTATTTGCCAACATCATTGCGTATATCTTACACGGTGTTGGCATTAGGATTACCCCCCCCCTCCCTAAAATCGCCTACGTCTTCTCCTTCTCATTTCTTTACAATTGGAATAATTACCCTCGCTTTCCAATTCTCTGGCCAACCTTCCCAAAAGGGAACCACAGTCTCCTACATATCTTCTATGCGCTCCTTTTGACCTTTTCTTCTCCATATTTCCATGCCTCATTCGGTAGACCGTTCGTTGCTCTCGCCTTTCCATCTCTTAATTTTTTTATCCCTTTTCTTCCCTTTCCGTGTCTCCCACTATAGGTTGGTGATCTGAGTCCACCTTGTCTTCAACCCCATGCTTTCTATTTCTTCCCTCCCTTCTTCACCCGTTATCATGTTGTCTATTAACCAGTCGGGACTCCCCCCCCCCTCTGGAGACGTATGTTCCCCCTCTTCGCCCCCTTTCATGTTCCCAATTAATGTCGACCATTCTACCTTGCTCATTGCCTCTAGCAGTCTTTTTCTTACCTTACTTACCTTCTTATTCTGTGTCTTTTCTCTTCATCTCCTCTTCTTGTTCCTGGCCCCCTACACACTTTCTCCCTTGTCTCCTGTCCTAGCATTAAAATCTGTCCCAACTAGAACACTTATTCCCTCTCCTTATCTTTCCCCACATTCCCTAATCATGTCCCACTTTTCCTCTATATTTCCATTAACATGGACCGTCATTACTCTCCATTTCCCCTCTCTTGTTTTCAATGTCCTTCCTCTTATTCCTTTCTTTTTTTCTTCTTTTCGTTCTTCCCCTTGACTTTCTTTTTTGTTCTCGTTGTTCCACCACACCCTGGCTCTATATTTTGTTCCACCACACCCTACTACCGATATTTTCTCATAATACATCCTTACTCTTGTTCCTCTTCATGTTTCTTTTTCTCTATTTGCCCTAGCATCCACTCCAACATTCTCCCTTTCCATGTGCAATCCTCCTATATTCTCTCCATTCTTCCGTTTAATACATTTTTTCTCTCCATCACCATTCGTTCCAGTTCTCTACTTTCCAGTTTCATTATTATTATTCTCTCTTTTACCTCCTCTGTTCTTCCCATTATCCTTACGCATCATACTTCTACCTTCGCCTTTATTTCCCCAAACAGTTCCTTTATTCTGCTTCCACGCTTACTCCTTCCCCCTATCGCCCTTCTTCAGGCCTTTTATCATTATACCTAGATTAGATTAGATTAGATTATGATCGTTCTCCCGGGGGAGGGGAAGTGTGATTTCCCCCCCAAGGCCGCAGCAGTGGCTCAAGCGCCTGTAGCTACCTCACAGCCCTACAATAGGACTGCGGTGGGCGTTACCCGGGGATGCTGTTTCCCCCGGCTTTCCAACCCGACCAACTTTTTTAGGCCCGGGCCACATGGAGGCGAGGAAGTACTCACGCGGGGGGCGGAGAGTCACTAGGACCGTCCCATCCCTACCTAATATAGTAGCTAAAGGAGTATGGACGTCGGGGCAACCGATCCTTCGTCTCCTAAAGTGAGTACCAGCTCACTCTTTGCTTCACCCACAGACCGAGTCTGTACCAGGGGTGGAATCATCGTGCTTGTACAGTCATCATCGAGAGAGATCTACATCGCCTATTTCAACCCCTTAACAATTACCTGCCTATGTCCCGAATAATTCAGGAACCCCCCCGCCCCTGTTTACCGATTGTCAAATTACCACCCTCCAACTAGGTCAAGGAGGGAGTCCCGGGACTCCAAAAGCCATACATGGGGAGGCCGTTCTAGCCGACCTCTAGAATAGACGTGGTCGGGTTCGTCGATCACCTCCCTTGGGAGCCGCAATGGGTCATAAATGAATCCATCGCCAGTTTGAATTTAGTCTAATTAAAGCTGTGTTATGAGTTTATAGTGGTGAAAATGAAGTAGAGTAGATCGCGTATGCCCCCCACCCTAGAATTGACAAGGAATGCGACGCGGAATGATAGCCCACCGAGCTTTACCAAAATTTCTCCGAAGAGTAGATATCAGCTACATCAGGGATCACCACCCACGTTCTGGGTTGAATATCGCCCCCTTCCATAATGGTTGATGCCCTCTCTCTCCGTCGTACCATGGACGTTGCAACGTCTGCCAGGCGCCCCATGATCCGTCGCCATATGTGTTCCAGGATCATGGTTCTTAACGGCACGTGCCCGTTGAGGCGAGGCCTGTTCAGTAGTGCCTTACTTTACGTTTGGTGCTTCGTCTGCAATGGACTGCCTTCCAGAATACAATGGTTGCGGAGCTCGTTGGGCCGATATCTCGCAAAGTTATCGATGCTCTTCATCCTTCCGAGACTCGGTTTGCCAGTATACGCTCCGCTGTTCGGTATCGCATCCGGGCCCTGGATCCTGCTATCTAGTGACTTGTCCCCGTTCCTGAGAGAATCCATCCAACGATCCTCCCGGTTCAGTGCTTGACCACGCGTCCTTATCCTTTGAACTGAAACATCCAAATAGACTATCGAAGCAGGGCACTGCTCTGTTGCTATTACAGGTGCGTATCGGTGTAGCCCCATCGATGTCAGCAACAGTGTCCAACAACGATGTATCAGCTTAACCTAAGGACCATGGGAGGTATTGTTGGGCGGTGTGTTCAATGTCGTGTCGCGTCGCGTCGGTAAATCACCGCCAACCTCTCGTCTACGGCGGTCTACGGGTACCGCACTTAGGTCAAGTCTCATGCCTATTTCTCGGTACCCTCCCATTCGGAGTCGTTTTTAGTAACCATTCTTTTCTCTCCATCTTCTCTATTCCTTCTTATATTTTCTTTCCCTGATCCCTTACTTTCTTCCGCCCTTCTGTTATCTCCTTCCTCATCACTTTTGCAATTTCTTTTATGCCTCCCTCGTTTTCTTCCTCTCTTTTCACCGGTGACCTAGTTGTATTTTTTTTTGGTGTCCTTAAATATTTCTGCGCCCTCAAATGTCGCCCTCTCTTCAGTCTCTGTTCTTCATTTCCAAACTAAGACGAACATCAAGAATAACGAAATGGCGTTCGAGATTACATTTTCGACTAATTAATTGTGGAAAACACGGGTAAAATACGTCTGACCGCGGCGGGTTATACTCCTCAAACGGCCGTCGCTCAGCTGACATACATGGTGAACTTCCCGATGGAGGGGTCGAGAGGCAAGCCGCCTGTGCCGTGACCATAAACGTGTCATCGGTAGGTTACTCCTGCTGAGCGGCTTATCGCGTGTCTCTGGATATCTGTAAGACAGAGCGAGAACTCTCACTGAAATCTCACTTTTCCAAGTGGATGCAGAGAGATTTCAGTGAGAGTTCTCCCTGCCTCACAAATATCCGCTGACATACGTAGACCGCTCAGCAGAAGTAACCTACTGATGGCACAGTTGTGGTCACGTGACTTCAATGACAAAGCAGGCTGCTTGCCTGTCGAGCTCTCCAGTGAGAGGTTCACCATGTACAAGTTCGGTCGATGACCGTCAGTACCGTAACACATAAAATTACCCACTTACCTCGCAGCTAAAGTAGTGATATACGACGTCTCGTGATACAGCAATAATTTTATCTAAAATTTTCTGTAATGTCCAATGGAAGTCGTAAGACGACAGTAACCTGGAAATACTAGCGTGAGTCATCTTGACTCACCTACCACTACAATATTTACAAGTGATTACCAGGAAATGTTAGTACTCCTTGGTTAAACCTGCCTATTCGTGAAAATCCACAAGGACGTATCAAAAACTGTCCTATGGGATTGTCAAGTACAAAGAGTGAATATTCCTTTACAAAAATTCGCCTGTAACTATAACCCACCCCAATCCCACAGTCCACGAGTGTACATGTGTGTTACAGGTATTGTGATTCATACAAACATGCAATTATGCAAGCACAGAAATGCAAACACAAAGCTACTGAGGGACATAGAAGCCAATATACTAAAACAGAAACATGGAATCACACAAAAGAACTGTACGAGTATCCACAAAAAGCAGTCAATTACACAAGGCACAACATACGTAAGAGTATAGTGTTCAAAATGTCCACCTGCTTTGATACACAATCGCAAATTTCTTTTAAATGACTTCCCGATCTTTTGGAATAATCTTTTATTTGTAATTCTACTCGTATATGCGCGATTCTTGATTCTTCTAGTCACGTATGGGATTTAGTTTCTTCTTTCATCGACAATTAGCATGCCCGTGATTTCAAAAAAGGAGAATCTTCCATCTTCTCGTAAATGCAATCATAAGGCAAGAAAAGAGAGGAGGAAAAAAGATGAACACACGCGAACAAAAATGTCACACAAACACAATAATAGGAGAATACACAAATATAAAAATATTAAATAGTTTCCAACCAAGCTTGTGGAACTATTGGGGATCACACCTCTCAAGAATGCAATTTCACCATTCTTGATATTCTTCTTATTTTGGCATGTACAATCCACAGTGTGAAAGTATTCTACAGTTTTATTAACACCTTGTATATTAAGCCGAAGAAAATCGAATTTTTCTGTGCCGTAGCTGTATGTAGACTTTCTTTCTCTATTTTTAGAAAAACTTTCATCCTCTCTTTTAAACAATACCAAAATGTTATGACGCTGTCAACATCTTCACATAAACTTCACAACAAATGATTTATTATTCATTATTTAAGAGAATTATATGAATTTCATATGGAACTTATAGGATAGAATGGTTGTTAATATATTGAAATAAACTTAATTTAATTACTTTTATATAGGTGCTCTGAATAAGCTAAAAGAATAACACCTATACAAATAAGGCATTACTTACCTCATTTTAGAAATAACAGTTTTACGTATAAAATAACAAACTTTTCAATAAAAACTCTATGTACTTTATTTCAGCGACAGTCTCACAAATAATAATGGCTTCCACCTTCCCGCATCTTTTCACTTCACCCCAATTTCCCCTACTCTAATGAAGGGTTCTATCAGAACGTTTGTGAATTAATTTTCGCAATGTGTCACGTTTGACGGATCTTGCGTTTCGAGCAGAAGACGTTTTCTATTTCTATATGCAATGAAAAAAGAAACACATCATTTTGAGCTCTAATGAGAGTAAGCGGTGTTTTAGGAACTCACAATTAGTTCGTCCACATAAAAACACGTTTCTCATCTACAATTGTTAAACGTTAATCTTTTATTCTATTCTAGTAGAAACTTCAAAGAAAGCAACCACGTTCATTTTACGGCATTCGTGAAACACGTACATACTTGTAATAAACAAATTAAGATAAAATAAATGTACTATCTCGGAAAAAATAACAGTGTACCTGCGATCGTTGTATTTGTCTTATGCTTAACAACTAACAAGGTAATGTACAAGCAGTATGTTTCTGAGAGTACAGTTGACAATAATAGTATCGAAATAAGCGATCATGAAGAAGAATTTTCGGTAAAACTTATGTTTAGAGGAGGCAGCTCCTGTAACCTTGACCTTGACATATATTGTCAAGGACACTCTCTTGAATACGTTTCTGAAGGTTTTAGCCGTCGCTCCGTTTTCAGTGAAATGTTATGAGCAAAAAAAGGGCTCACCACCCCTGATCAGTATAATGCTTTAAAAATGATTAGAGACAGTTCAAGAAAAAAAGTCATTCAAAGTTGGTTGGAGACAGTTCAACAAAAAGGTGTCATTATTGTTTTAATAATTCTTTAACAAACAACGAACGACGGTTGATATATATTGAAACTTGTAATAGATACAATGTATTACAGTAAACTCACGTTAAAATAGCGGTAGAAACGCCCTAGCTGCACCCATTACTTCACAAACCTGCGCGCCCCCCACTATCGGTCGTCATTTGTAACCACAGTTCTGATCCAATAGGTGGATCAACCGAACTGCCACGAGATCCTGCGAGCTCATTAGCTCACGTTAAAGTAGTGTTTCCAGGAAAAACCCGCCTTGAGAGTCCCGCATCGCTCCTTCAACGTGAGTCTACTGTATATACAAATATTCATTACATTTCCAAACTTAGTGTTCTGTTTTGATTTCTTTTGTCATTCTTACATAGTATGTTACTCAATATTTCATTCTAAATGTAAAACACGAGAGGAAATCATCATCTGGGCGGGGAAAGGGGATCCCTTTCAATATTTTGCACTGTTTCACCATTTCTAAGCGTAAACATTGCAATGTTAATCCCTGGATTTATATAAAAAGCATGTATCATCAGTTATGACGACTATGTTAACAAAAAGTAATCCATTTTTTTTTTTTTTTT
>NW_015373984.1:70495-73341 GCF_001272555.1 Dufourea novaeangliae | reverse complement strand
GCTGCACAGCAGTTGCCGGCCGCGCCGGCAGGTCGCCAGGTTGGGCGCCCATACGGGAGACCCGTAGAGCGCCATCGCCCGCACCACACCCGTGTAAAGGCGGCGGACCCCCTCCCCCGAACCCCCGAGGTTGGGCAAAAGACGACCCAGTAGGGTCGTCACGCCCTCGATCCGGGGGACAAGGCGGCCGAAGTGGCCCTCCCTCCTCCACCGGCCGTCCAGGTCAAGGCCGAGGTACTTCAGCCTCTCCCCGACCCGGACGGCCGTATCCCCGACCCGAATCCAGGCCTATGGCGCCCGCCGCGACAGAGGCAGTCCGTGGAATAGGACCACCTCCGTCTTGGGCGGCGACACACTAAGCCCCAGCCCCTGGATTCCCCTGGCCAGCGTGGCCACTGCCACCTCGACCAGGCGGCTGACCCTAGCCACGTCCCTCCCCAGCCCGATGACGAGCGTGTCGTCGGCGTAGCACACGACACGCACACCGGGGGGGAGAGACCCGCGCAGCGCCGAGTCGAACCCCAGGTTCCACAACAGCGGGCCCAACACGGACCCCTGGGGAACTCCTCGGCAGACCCTCCGGCTCACGAGAGCACCCCCTCGACAGGGGTACTCTATCGACCGGTCCGTCAGGTAGTCCCGTAGGACGGCCCGCAGATACGGGGGCACTCCGTGGTCCCGGAGCGCCCCGCGCACCGCGTCCCAGCGGAGGGTGTTGAACGCGTTGGCTATGTCCAATGACACAGCCAATGCCACCCCCCCCCCCCGGGAGACCGCCAGATCCGCGAGGGCACGGACATGGTCGACGGCGTCTAGCGTCGACCGGCCCTCGCGGAAACCGTACTGGCAGTCCGCCAGTCCGGAACCACCGACGGACAGCCACCTCGAGAGACGGGCAGCGAGCACACGCTCGAACACCTTGCCCGCCTCGTCAAGGAGGCATATCGGCCGATAGGCCGAAGGGTCACCCGCGGGCTTTCCCTTTTTGGGGACCAGGGTCAGCCTCGCCCGCTTCCATAGAAGCGGGACCCGCCCCGACATCAGACAGCCGTCCAGCAGCCGCCCGAGCCGGGGCCCGAGGACGCGCAGGGCCAGGCGCAGAGCCCTACCGGGAATGCCGTCCGGCCCCGGAGCTTTACGGCCTCCGAGGCGCGCGACGGCCACGGCGAGCTCCCCGTCGCTGACCCCCCATTCGGCGGACCACTCCACGGGGTCCGCCGGCTCGAGCGGCCGGCGACCCTCCTCCGGATCATCCGGAAAAAGGGTGCCGACCACCTGCCCGAGCATGGGGGGGTCCAGGCTCTCGGTGACCGGGGGGGCAGCCGGCCGCAGTCGCCCTAAGACGATGCGGTAGGGGCGCCCCCATGGGTCACCGTCGAGAGTCCCGAGGAGCTCGTCCCACGCTCCCGCCTTGGCCCTCCTGATGGCCACCTGCAACTCAGCCCTCGCCCGGCGGTAGCCCTCGTACAGCAGGGCCTCCACCGCCGGGTCGCGGCGCCGTCTACGGCGGGCCCGGGCGAAGCGACGCCGCGCCGCGTTGCACGTGCAACGAAGCTCGGCAATGGCGTCGCTCCACCAATAAGAAGCCCGCCTCGGGGCCCTCCTGGCCCGGGGCATGGCGGCGTCACACGCCGCCGTCAATGCATCCCGGAGCCATTCGGCCTCCCGATCGACGTCCGCGACCGGCCCGGCCGGAATCTCCGGCCAGGACGCGGCGAGGGAGGCGGCCATCAGGGCGTCCTCCTCCAAGCGTCCGAGCGCCCACCTACGCGGCGGTCGGCCAGCGGCAGGGGGGTGGTCCCGTCGGGCGGCGGATACATCCATCAGGATGTGGAGGTGGTCGCTCAGCGATTCCACCTCCTCCGCCACCCTCCACCCCGTCACGAGACGCGCGGCGGCGGGCGTTGCCCACGACAAGTCCACAATGGACTCGCCCTGCCACCGCACGCACGTGCTCACGGACCCCCGGTTGAGCAACCGGAGGTCCAGTCCCGCCGCCCACTCCTGCACGGCATCCCCCCGCGCGTCGGTCCTAGGGCTTCCCCACAGGGTGGACTTCGCGTTGAAGTCCCCCAGGACCAACGTCGGGCGCGCCGGAGCACGGGACACCACGTCCCGTATATCGTCCAGTAGCGCCCCGAACGCAGCGAGGGGCATGCTCGGCGGAGCGTAGACACCGACCACAGACAGGCGCCCACGACGCACCGCGACGAAACCGCACTCCCGCGCAATCACGCTCATGGGCACGGTTCCGTCGCTCACCGCCGCCACAGAGCCCAGCGCGTCCCCCGCCCAATCCGGGCGGTCAGGGACGCGGTACGGCTCCGCGGCGACCGCCAACCCCACACCAAGCTCGGCCAGGCAATGTAGGAAGAAGTCCTGAGCCCGGGCCGAGTGGTTGAGGTTGGCCTGGAGGATCCGAGTGGGGGGCCTGAACACTATGCCGTGTCCATGGCCTCCCCCCGGCCGGATCCTCCCTCCTCGCCGACCGGCGCCTGCGCCGGTCGATCCACCTGCGTCTGCAGAGCAGCCGCACCCGGCGTCACCGCCGCACCCCCGCCCGGCCTGCTCCGCCGCGACGGCGGTGGCGCGCAGCCCCCGCCACCCAAACGGTGACCGGCCGGCCGACCGAGGTCGGTACAGACCGGGCACTTGGGGGCCTCGGCGCATTCCCGGGCCACGTGGCCGGTGCCACCACACGAGTAGCACCGCCCGCCACGGTCCGCATCAGACGGACAACCTCGACGGATGTGCCCCTCTTCGAGGCACCGGAAGCACCGGAGTGGCCGGGCCGCGAGTACCTCCACCCGCGCGGACGACCACCCGACCAGCAGCCGGCCAGCGGC
>NW_015373984.1:53577-69057 GCF_001272555.1 Dufourea novaeangliae | reverse complement strand
GATTTTGAGACCGGGGGCGGCGGCACCGCCCGGTCCTCAATGTCCTCCTCGCGGAGGCCCTGCTCTTTATGCGTAAGCTTGAGCAGCTTACGCTTGGCCTTTGCGAGTCCGCCCCTGTCAACAGCGACAGGGGGCCGCCCCCTCTTCCGGCCGCCCGTGGCGCCAGAGCCGGCCCCCCCCAAGCGCACCGACGAGGCGGACATCGTAGACCCGTCAGAGTCTACGTCCTCGTCGTCGCTGATGGCGACGACCCGGTCGATGCTCCTGGAGCTGGAGCACCTGACCAGGCCGTCAGGGAGGCGCACCATCGGTGCACCTCCGTCATCGGGCGGGCCGGCCCCGACGGGCCAGGCCCCGCTTCTGAAGGGGTATTGCAACCCCTTCCTTCTCCAGTAGCCGTTAAGGCACCGCTGTCCTGGTGGTCCACCAAGCGGGCCCCGCAGTCGTCGGATAATGACGCAGGTGTGGCCTGCTTTACCACCACACCTGCACCGGCTCCTGGGGCACCGAGATCCCCTGGAGCAGTAACCATACTCTCTATCGTTGTGCTGTTCATAATAATAGTTTTATTCCTCCTGATCCCATCCCCAGTAGCAAGTAGGGATCCGGTGGCCTGGGTGCTCACCAACCGGTCCTCAAGGTCGTCAGATGACGACACGGGTGCGGCCCGCTCAACAACCGCACCCGCGCCGGCCCCTGGGGCTCCGAGCACCCCTCGAGCAGTAACGTCCTTCTCTTTGTTCTTGTCCATCATCATCATGTTGGTTGAGAATGGAGTCCTCCCCATCGTGCGCCAGCTCACCGCGTTCGCCCTCCGCACTCAGCAATCTGGTGCCCGCAAAGCGGTTCCAGCTACTGAGGCGGAGACCCGGGGACCCCACGTGGAGGTGCGGTGAGTGGACTTTGAGCCGGTCGAGCCCCCAACTTCGCCGAAATTCCCCGCACCGGACGAGCAAGCTCGCCCGGGTGTTGGTGGAACATCAGCTCCATCGGAGTTCTCGCCCAGGCGACGTGCCCGGACGAGACCCTTCCAGCCCTCGTGTCCCCGAGCTGTGTCGCCTGTTTCAACCCCCTATTGCTCTACCTACCTATGTCCCGAATAGTTCAGGAGCCCCCCCTCCTCTGGTACCCCTCACAAATCTACCACCCCCCACAAGGACAGGGAGGGAGTCCCGGGACTCCAACAGAGATACATGGGGAGGCCGTTCTAGCCGACCTCAAGGAGAGACGTGGTCGGGTTCGGCGATCACCTCCCCTGGGAGCCGCGGTGGACCATAAATGAATCCACCGCCAATGTGAATCTAGTCTAAATTCTAAAGCTGGGTATGTGAATTTAATACAGTGGAAAACGAGGTAGAGTAGATCGCGCCCTCCCCCCTCCCTAGAGTCTGCAAGGAACGCGACGCGAGACGGTAGCCCACCGGACTTCGCCGAAATTTCTCCGAAGAGTAAATATCAGTTTCATCAGGGACCAGCGTTCGCGTTCTGGGTCGCGAAACTCGCCCCTCCCTAATGGTCGACGCTCTCTCTCTCCGGCGTACCACGGATCGTTGCAGCGTGTGCCAAACGCCCCCGTGACCCGTCGACATATGTGTTCCGGGGTCACGGTTGTTTACCGGCACGTGAGGCCTGTTTTCGGTAATGCCATACCTTACGTCCGGCGCTTCGTTCGTAAGGAACTGCCTTCCGGATTACGATATCCGCGGGGCTCGTTGGGCCGTTGTCCCGCAAAGACATGCTCTTCATGCTTCCGGGACTCGGTTCGCCAGTATACGCCCCGCTATCCGGTATCGCAATCGGGCCCCGTCGCGTAAAAACTAATCAAGCGGGACGACCAGGCCTCCGAAGAGTTATACACCATGGAACGTCCCATAACCCACCTTCCCTCGGGCCCGATTGAGCGATCCTGGTGATTGGTGTCCTGTCTCTGTTTCTATGGCGCCCGTTCGGAAGACCACCAAAAACCAGTGTGTGACCGCGCGTCCTTAACCGCTACCCCGTAAACTAACCGGTATCGGTGTCCTTTGCCCGCGGAACGTCATCACGAGCCGGTGTTTGTGTGTGCGTTCGGTGTACGCATGCCCGTGCTAACGTCCGCGATCGGACTCCCCAATTCCTATCTTATGTTAAGACGAGGACGAAGGGGGAATATGCGTCTGGTATACCGCCCATAGACGGATACCTCTACCTCCCCATTCCACGGACGGTCCTCGGGTTCCGGGCCCTTGCCACTCCCAGGCTACCTCCCGGAACCCACCCGGTCCGTTGTCCTCCGCGGATCCTGTGCTTTGTCACCGTGACTTCCCGT
Organism: Dufourea novaeangliae; assembly: GCF_001272555.1. Classification (NCBI taxonomy): domain Eukaryota; kingdom Metazoa; phylum Arthropoda; class Insecta; order Hymenoptera; family Halictidae; genus Dufourea; species Dufourea novaeangliae. The sequence goes on along the minus strand of NW_015373984.1, from coordinate 66,749 downwards.
GGAGGGTACTGGCTCTAAGAAAGAGTTTTCCGTCGTCCTGGGGTCACGGCGGGGACTGAGAGGCGAAATGCGGCTGGAGTTGACAGGGTTCCCCATCTGTCTTTTCCCCCGTGTTGCCTCTTCACGAGTGGTCTTCGGGAAGCACGTCGGCAGGCTTACAACCCCCTGTCTGCTTTTACCCTCCCGACTCGTATCCCAACACCCCGCACGTACGGGCTGGATCCACGTTAGAGTCTACTTTTTTTGGACATGAATCCTATGGCATCCTATCCCGTCACCTTTGAGGATTCCCGGAGGATGATCCGGTTGACCTCCCGGGTTCAGGGGGGGACTGAGAGGGAGTATTGTGCCTGGGTAGGAGTCACCGAATCCTCCCGCCCTACACCCTTCCTCTTCACGGACGGTCTACATAGATCGAGCTTCGAGACAAACATTAGTCCCACTCTCTCTATTCCCAATCCGTATCCCTTGCGTGCCATCCTCTTATGAGGCCGGATTCACGTCCTATATCTGTGTACTTGGGCAATTTTTGGCTTACCCTTACTCCATCTCCATTCCTCCGTGTTCGGCCGCTCCCCGCCTGTCCAGTGCTCCTTCTCCTTTCCTCCCGTAGTCAGTGTCCTCCCTCCATTTCCGCCTATCTCCGATCCGATGTTTTCCCTAGTACAAAGAAACACACTCTTGTGAACATACTCGATGAAGGTCACCCTCTCTTTCGCATCCCGTCAGGAGTCGATTCTCCCGACGGGATCCCAGGCGGCACCACGTGGAGGCGAGAGGGTGTGATTTTCGGGGCTTCCAGACTTCTCCGAGCAACGACAACATGCTTAATTACTCTCGGATCTATCTGGACATCCTTCCACCATCCCGGGGTGGAAGAATCCCCTAAATCTGCCGCCCTCGATCCAACCTAGTAGTAGTAGTAGTAGTAGTAGTAGTAGTACACGATCTCCCGGGAGAGGGGAAGTGCGATTTCCCCCCCAAGGCCCAGCTGTGGCTCATAACGCCGGTAGCTATCTCAACAGCCCTGCAATATCGATCCAACCTAACCCAAACCTAACTCATGAGAGTATTAATTCCTGGACAGCTGGATAATTGGTACTGGGTAGCTTTGGGTTAGTTTTTTTTTAAATCGACCACCGTAACCGACGGTACATACAAGCTCTTTGTTGAAGTTACCCATAACAAGGTTATGGGGGTATATAGTTCGTTTGGTGCGTCGCTATGCGACGTTACAGTCTACATCGACACGCACCGACGACTCGCTACTTTTTCACGTGCTTTACTTCTTTTCCTTCTTCTTCTTCGTCGCGTCGTCGTTCGTTACAATGTTCTATGGTGCGTGTCACGTGTAGACTATGTTAATTGACGCTGTTTGTATTTTTTTTTTACAAATATATATTTTTCGTTCTGCTGAGAGGTTGGGTGGTGTTATTTTGATAACCAAATTCCAATACTCTGTATATCCTCACATTGCGTTATGTAAACTTTCCCAAATTCATCCTTGCTAGAGTGAAATTCGCTTGAAAAATCTCATACATTTACAAATTAATAACTGTTTAAGGGGGGAGACTCAGTGGAGCGTGCGCTGTGTCCGTGCACTCACACAATCAACGGGAACCGTGTATGTATATGCGATGTGCAAGAGAAACAATCGATTTCGTAAATTCCAACTTCTGTCTGAACAATTGCACAAATGAACTTTTCACGGGTAGACTTCCCTACAGGGTGGTCTGGTCCGTATAAACACCAATAAACACATTTTAATTGAAAGAATTAGAATTTTAGAAAGTGTGCGATTGTGACAGACGCCGATGAAAACACACAAGATGGCTGCACAAGTCACATTTTGTCAAATATCTCACGATTTAATGGTTTTCTCGTCAAACGCAGACCAGACCACCCTGCACACCACTATCACACTATCGTAGAAATCCAATTTTTGTCACTGTATCACTTCTGGAACGCAGAAGTTGGAATTTACGATTCGACGCATCCAGACACAGAAGTAAACAGTGGTATAGTTCAAGGATTCTCCGATAGAGACGTTTATGGTATTTGTCAGTCACTTTGGCCTGCGTTACCACGAGCATCGATAAAACAGAGGGAGTCGGTAAATGTAACCTCGCAACACGTGGTGGATCGTATCGATTGTTTTGTTACGCTGTTGCCATTCGACAATTCTGCCCGTCAGGAGAACGATGGAACAGCTACGGCCTACGGCTCGTGGCGAGATTTCGATTCTCGCGGAACGTAGGAAAAGAACGACGCGAGGGAAAGAAATCCGAGAATTAAACAATACGTACTAATGTGTGCAAGGATGAACCTTCTTATTCGTACTTGCAATGATGCTTATTTTTTTAATTAATGAAATTACATACGAGATACTTGACATGATATTCTCGAGAAACAAATTGTAAAAATGGCACAATATATATTCCGGGTATTCCACATACGAAAAACATGGAATACTATACAAATCTCTTGTTGGAAATGATATTTATTTATTTTTTATTGACATAATTGACGCAGGTGTTATATACTTACACAAATATTTCATAAAAGAGACACAAAAGGAACACAATTAATCGCATACGCTCTGTCAATCTTTCATTCGTCGCCCAGCGGAGATAGATTTTGTACTAACAACTGATTGCTGTCGCATGCGTACTTAGCGTATCATCTTCGCTGCGTCTGCACCTGTTCCAGTACGTATTTTGTTTTAAAAATTGGACCAAACGACTTGAGTTTTTTTGAGAAGCTAGAAGGATTAACTTATTAGATGACATGTTTTCGTTATTTCGAAAACATTACAATTGTTGGAATAGCGAAGAAAATAGTAAAAATATTAAGAAGTTCTTTTTTCATTTTTTTTCTGATCCTATAGTGAAAATTTAACAAATACCTCTTATACACTTAATTAAGATACATACACGCTGAAAATTGCAGGGTATAAGTTACAAACTATTAAAAGTGGTTAGACTTACAAGTTAGAGTTACAAATAAGTTACAAAACTAAAAAACTCGTACTTTCGACTTATAAACCTGAAGATTTTTTACTACTTCGGTGCTCGTAGCTTCTTTGCTTTGACCGACGAATTTTGTTATGACTGGGCCCGATAATGGTGGCCTGACCTAGGTCACTCTGAAAGTCACCATCGGGTGTCGATCGAAAACGAAGAGACAGGAATACTGTTTCGTTGAACGTCGACTAGAATGGTCATAAAACCAGCTTTCGATTTCACTATTGTTATTAAGCAGTATTATTGATATATATACATAGATAGTAATGATATACTTAGTCATGGCAATAAGGAAACTGTAACATCGCAGCTTCACTTTTCTTTTTCTTAGATATATAAGTCTACAAGAGGCATATTTCGAATGTTCATTATAGGCTAAGATAAAAAAGTTGAAAAAAGTGTCTGTTACTATTTTTGTGCGTGTTTTGTCAAACATTTCCCTGTACATTGTGAAACAACTAATTACAATTAAATCATTAAAACTTAATTATCTAGACTAATCTTTAACTTCTCATAAACATTCAAATCATTTTATGGATAACTAGCTGACGTACCCGCTCTCGCGCGGGCAGTTTCATATTGCAAATCATATTTTAGTTCGTATATACAGACTAGACTGTAATATACCGTGAATAAATAAGCAGCATAGAATTTTGGATAGTGCAATATGAATCACATCGATTTGCGGCTTTTTAAACTTTTTTGTCTGCCTCAGCTCATCGTTAGCTAAAGAACATTGTCGCTTGACTGTTCCTTCGACTAACTTTGGCCAGCAGGAATAAATGGGCTGTTGAGCGCCGGGCGAGAGGCCAGCGACTGACGATCGAAATACAATGTAAACAGATAAGGAATGAAACGCATGAATGCAAATTTAATCTTTTATAGTTTTCAGTATACATTCATTAAAGTGTCACGAATGAACTGAGGAGATTCTGTCGGTGGAAATGAGTCCAAATACGACATCATTCGGATTATTTTCAATAATATATCATTTTCATCCGCAACATTACGTATGAGTAACAATTGTCCAATTACACTCGAATTTGGACGCATTTTAATCGGGAGAATTTCTTCAATTCATTCATGACATTTTCATTAAAATATATTGCAAATTGTAAAAGTTTAAATTTTCATTCGTGCGTCATTCCTTATCTCATCTACGTCTGTTTACATTGTATGCCGATGGGTCGGTCGCTGGCCTTGGACGTTCGGCGAGAATCGAAATCTCGCCACGAGCCGTAGGCCGTAGCTATTCCATCGTTCTCCTCACAGGTAGAATTGCATGCGGGACATGAGGCAACAGCGTCAGAAAAACGATACTGTCCGGCAACACTGTCTTCGCGTAGGAAATACACAAACCCAGCTTGATGGTAACGGGGAACAAAATTTATTTGTGGGTACTGCCGCTAGATCTCGTATTATCAAGCCGTCCCAAATATCGATTTTGTGTTTCCGCTGGCGTCCGATTGTTTACATCCGCGCTTCGATCGATTCGGAGTTGGCCCCAAAGGAGTCTCCCTCCTTAAGAAATAATGAACGATGTCTAAAACCTTTTCGGATTTACTGAGGAGAGTGTACTTGACAACATATGTCAAGGTCAAGGTCATCGGAGCTACTTGCCCCAAATGTAAGTTTTACCGAATTTTCTGCTGTGGCGTGTTCACCTCTTGCAATTGTCTATCTCTCCCTACACATTTTTTGAGACAACAGTTTACCAGAAGATACTAATAGTAAGATGATCTTTTGTTTAGTAGACCTCCATTTAAAATGTTTTATTTTAAAATGTGGTAGGTTGATGATAACATATGTTCGCTTGTGTTAATTTTCTCTTTCTAAATTCGTTTTAATTTGTAAATCAATTAATGTAGACGTATGTATGCAGGTGCATTCATTTTTCTTTGCAATGACGTACCTACAATTTTTTAGTGAAGTAAATTGAACCTTTGTCGATTATATATTTTATTCTTCATCTATACTTACGAGTTTCGTATATATTTCATATACAGACGCCCATAATCATTCAGAATTTCTCGAATTTTATGGAATTAATCTATTATTACGTCTTCATTCACCCACACTGTACGAGCAATTTATCATAGTGGAAATTTCTTATGATAATGTGTATTATATACCCTATTCTCGAGTATATGTATACTCTGATCGTAATTAGCACACAATCATAACATTAAAGAAATACAATTTTTCGTTAAACTTTGTACAAGCATTAAACAACTAGGTGTGTACTACGTCATAATTTAATCGATTTTGATGAAACTCTATGTGTATTGGAGTTTTCATAAAATTATTCGACACGTATTTTGTTTTAGCTACTTTTATCTACGTTGAAAGAGTGAAAACAGCCCTCAAATTAGGAGAGTGAATTGTATTCAGTCGAATATTTCGGAAACTATTAGAGATATAAGAACGGTTTGAATTGCACTATTTTACGTTTTTTGATAAGGAATCCAGCTATATGGTTGGATCCCAGAATAATGCATTTGTTTAAACAATACATTTAAAAAATAGCACTTTTTGTTAATCTTCCTGGTCAAATGTTAATCCATTTCTATTTGAAAACTATATCCTTAAATATAGTATACGGATAAACTGGAATTTTGATTTCTGCATTATTAAAAATGTTATTATATTTGAAGTTTTTTCGCATTTTCGGTAAGGTAGAGTACTTGAATGCGTATAATCGAACAGATAGTACACTTTTAGGATTTTTAGATTACTCAATAGTTAAATCCTCAAATGGTTCAAATTACTGCCGTAAGTCTTCAATCACTACCGTAAGTCGGCGTAAGAGGTACATAAGTAAGGTGGTAACGAACAAGCGATGCTCGACCAATTCACGATTGTAACACCTTTATTAAATAGACAGATGAATTAAAGTTACTTTGAATATTTAATAAGTTGGTTAAAATCCTTGTTGAATTCAAAATTCAAAATTTCGTTGGAAATCCAAATTCCAGTTTATCAATATTTTATATTTGGCCATATTGTTTTCATAAATACAAATGTATAAGAAAATGAATGAAGTTTTCACCAGAAAAGTTAACAAGTGCTATTTTTTAAATGTATTGTTTAAACAAATGATTATTTTGAAATCTAATCCTATAGCCGGATTTCTTATAAAGAAAAAACGCAATGTTACAATTTATACCGTCTTGATATCTCTAATAGTTTCCGATATACTCAACCGAATAAAGTTCAAACTCCTACGTTTGTGGATTTTTTCACTCCTTCTACGTGGATAAGAGCAGCTAAAACAAAATACATGTCAAATATTTTTATGAGAACTACAATCTCACAGAGTTTTATCAAAATCGGCGATTCGGGATGTTCCCTTGGTAGAAAAAAGAATAGGAATATGTAACTATTGTTATTTACCATATTGTTTGTGAAATTTAATATATTTACATGTTAACGTTACATTAGTGAAGAGCATCATTCGATGTTGGGTTACCACAGTGTCAATTATGCTAAAGTGACTGAAGTCGAGAATGTTTGTGAAGACATTGAAAATAATAACGCGCAGAAGGAAGAAAAAGACATCACTCCAGGTGATAATAGCGTTCTAACAGCATATACTTCCAATTCAAAAGGAGTACTTGCACAGGTAAGAATAAACATAGTATAATTTTATAGACATACAATCTATTTAGAAAATAAACATATAAAACACAGGTTAAACTTTGGTGCGTGCGGTAATATTTTGTAACACGTATCTTCATAAGTGTTTAGTTTCTATTAACACATAACTAATAAATGGTTTCATGATAATCTTTTATTGAAAATAACATTTTCGAATAAGATTATTGGAGTTTCAAGAATTGGACTTAATATGTATGAATTATTGCATATACATGCATACATATTGTTACGCTGTGGTGTTCCACCACAAAGTTAAATGTAGTACATTCGTTCTTTTTCATGTCATTTCGGAGACTCTCTTTATAAATATCCGCGGTTGACTGACCGATCCACAAATCGATCCTCGAAGTCAGAGGCATCTTCAGTTATAACGCGAAGCCAGCTTCGTGGCTTCAAACGTCACAACAGTATGCATCTAATGTTGCATATCGGAGTCTTGAATTTGAACGCATGCATCCTGTATATTCGTTTTAATAGTTGATAATTCAACAGGAATGTAAGAATAGGAAGATTGGTCACATTCAATCAAAATGAAAGTATCATGACTTGTTTACAAATTTCTTAAATTGTTAAAAGACGATTTAGAAGAACACATAATATTTATGTTGAAGTGTTTACTTACAAATTTGATGGTAACTTGTTAAGTTACGAAACTTTAATCCTAAATGGTTGTCTACTAGATTCTCCAGTTGAGGCGTTCACGATTCCCAATTTCCTAGTAGCTATCGATATTAATCAAGCACTGTGTCATTTGTAACTGTCACACGCTTCTCTAAGTAATTACATGTGGTCAACCCGTGGGGTCGTCCAAGTACTCTAATTTCTTTGTGGTTACCGGCATTTACCAAGCACAGGATGGTTCTCCACTAATAAGCTCTCCAAAGATCCAACAACAATTCTTGGCCTTAGGTAGTTATTAAGTACAGACTTGTAATAAATAAATGAAATAGAAGACACTGAAGATTTTAAACAATTTTTTTTTAAATAATTTTAAAACCCCTATTCAGGACAAAATAAGTGCATTGTATAGATATTGGTGTGCTGCATACAGTTCTGCAATCACAATTTTCCTACCACGTACAGTTTTTGTCAAAAAAATAGACTTCCTGAAAAATATCACTTTTCCAAAATTGTTAATTTTTTATATTAAGAGGTTATGTCTAGTCCGGAGACCGAAATAGTGAGTAATTATTCGACATTTTTTTCTCAAGAACTGTAACACCTTTTTAAAAAAATATTGTCGTATTTGAAATAATGTATTTTAGAAAGTATCTCAGAATTTTGGGATATAAAGATATGTATGAATAACATAGTTGTGGCCGATGTTTCGGAGGTCCTTTAAAAAAAAGGTGTTTTGCGGTGACCATTGCTGCTCGGTACTAAATCATCAGAAATTCAAAATTTAAAAAGATTTCTTTATTATATTAAACTATCTAATCTTTGAATGAAGGACATTTTTGTAGATGGATATTTTTCTTTTTACTGGTAAAAAACGAGTGACATTTTTGTCAAAAATCGAACTTTAAACCAATATTTCGAGAAGTCCTTCATTTAAAGTTTAAAGACTAGATAATTTAATACATATATTGAATAACTCTTCTTGAATTTTTAATTCAAAATTAATGTTTTTTTCAAACGTAAACCTACTGTTTTTCTTATCTTTGTGCAATCATATACGATTGTATATAGAAGAAAGAGATCCGCATTTGAAACATGTATTGTGAGTGTGTTTATGCTTTGTAGTTGACTGTTTTGTATGGATAGTTGTAAAGTTTTTCTACGTGATTTCGCATTTCTGTTTAGTACAATGTGCTTCTGCGTGTTTCCGTAGCGTTGTGTTTATGTTTATATGCCTGTATAATACATTCAAAGTTTGAATGACGCGCGGTGGCTGGGACGTAATAGAACATTCGCGGAAGGGAAAATTGTGGTTCTTGTGTGCGCGCGTCTGGGTGATAGTTACAGGCGAATTTGTATAAAAACGCATTCACCCTCTTTCCTTGACAATCCTATAGGGAGGTTCTTGATAAGCCCTTGTGGATTTTAGCGAGTAGATAGGTTTAATGTGATCCTACGATTCGTATTGGACATTGGATATTACAGACAGCTTTAGAAAAAATTCTTGCAATAGTACGAAATGACGTATGTTACCATAAAAAATAACTTTCAATAGCTATGTTTTTACATGAAAATGTTCGGAAAGTCATTAGAAATGAAATGTATACGTTTGAGACTCATGAAAATTTGGGGAACATTGTTAAAAGAATGCGAAAAGATTAGAGAAACATGTTTTTCGCTTGCAGAAGGAAATATAAAGATTTTAGAGAAAAAGAGGTCAAATAGAAAATTTAGATATTAGAAATACCTACAAACTGAGATATAGTACGTTAAAATCGGTCCAAACATTAAGTTGCAAAAGAAATAAAACTGTCGGAATGGGATGTTTTCAATGGTTTAATACTCGAAGGGATTTGACCATAGAGATTTGACATTTTAAGATATTTATTCGTTTTTACAAAAAGTCATTTACTTATCCGAAAAGCGTGCTCGGAAAGTTAATTTCTACATCTTTGGCAAGTCGGACAGCAACCAGAGGGTGTATTTTTTATAACTGGAGAGTTGTACTATCATGTACACATCCAGATGATGTGAGTTTTTTAAATTAAACCACGTAAATATGGTTCCAAAGTATGGGTATCTTTTTTTCTCGTAATCAATTTGAATATCTTCTTCAATTTCGACTGTATCGAATTGCTGTATAGGCCATTCGATAACTGCTATGTTTATACACATTTTAAAATAAAATATTTCACTCTATATAAACTAAGAGCCGAGATAATTTTTTTTTAAGTCACTGTAGCGTCACTTTGCAACATTAAGAGTTAAAATTTGAACGAAGTCTGTAGGAAGAGTTGAATTATCTGTTATTTAATTTTCGAATTAATTCATTCAGAGACTTCTCTGATAGAGATCAACAAAGTACCGGTATGCGAATGAGACAGCGCACGGGAGCGGAGTGGGGAGAGCTGCAGAATGGTGTCGAGATATCTGGCGCAATCGAAAAAATTTAGGGTTTCTCTGCAACAAATGACCGTAGAACGATGATTTTTTTTAATTTGGGTTAGCTCGACGAGGTATTAACCAATAGCGTGGCCAATTTTTAAAAAAGGTTAATGTAAACCCAACATTTTTACTTCTTTGATTTTTTTATATTTTAAATTGATTCGTTTCGTCTATTAAGCATAGTTGGTGTTTAAATGCTGAATATATATGCGACCTACACATGTAAGTTGTATAAAACAAGTTCTGTTCTTTCAATTTAAAAAATGTGCAAGTTTCAGATTTATCTGTTTTATTGCAAATCCTTCTCATCAATATTATTTATATTATTCAAAATAGCATACATGAATAAGCCACGAATTAAGTAATTGTGACAAAGTCAGCAATAGCTTAAGTAAATATAAATTTAATTTTATTTTTATTTAATTTTATGAGTCGTCAGCTGCGCGTCGAGCCATTAAAATCGACCCTTTCAAGTGTGTTCTGCAATGCGCGTTGCACAGACTTGGACCTGCCCTTAGATCGCGCAATGCTCGCACTTAATCGCCGTACCGTTACGCGATCCTTACAAATGCAACCAAAATTAAGCACACATTGATCTAAAATTAAATTTGCATTTACTCAAGTTATTGCTGACTTTGTCACAATTACTTAATTCGTCGCTTATTCATGTATGCTATTTTGAATAATATAAATAATATTGATGAGAAGGATTCGCAATAAAACAGATAAATCTGAAAGTTACACATTTTTTAAATTGAAGAACAGAACTCGTTTTTTACAACTTACATATAAAAAATAATATATAAAAAATCAAAGAAGTAAAAATTTTGGGTTTACATTAACTTTTTTAAAAATTGACCACGCTATTTGTTAATACCTCGTCGAGCTACCCCAAATTAAAAAAATCATCGTTCTACGGTCATTTGTTGGAGAGAAAACCTAAATTTGTCTGACTGCGCCAAATACAATAGAACGCACGAGATCAGTTTCGGGGTCTCGAGCTCATTGGCACGGCCAGCTCTCACCACTCTGCTCCCGTGCGCTGTCTCATTCGCATACCGGTACTTTGTTGATCTATATCAGAGAAGTATCTGAATGGATTAATTCGAAAATTAAATAACAGATAATTCAACTCTTCCTCCAGATTTCGTCCTAATTTGAACTCTTAATGTTGACAAGTGACGCTACAGTGATTTAAAAAAAAATTATCTCTGCTCTTAGTTAATATAGAGTGAAATATTTTATTTTAAAATGTGTATAAACATAGCAGTTATCGAATGGCCTATACAGCAATTCGATACAGTTGAAATTGAAGAAGATATTCAAATTGTTTACGAGAAAAAAAGATACCCATACTTTGGAACCATATTTACGTGGTTTAATTTAAAAAATTCACTTCATCTGGATGTATACATGATAGTACAACTCTCCAGTTGTAAAAAATACACCCTCTGGTTGCTGTCCGACTTGCCAAAGATGTAGAAATTAACTTTTCCGAGGACGCTTTTCGGATAAGTAAATGACTTTTTGTAAAAACGAATAAATATTGAATGCTGAAATTTGCCACATTTCTTAGCCGTAATGACCATATTCTCTTAAAATGTCAAATCTCTATGGTCAAATCCCTTCGAGTATTAAACAATTGAAAACATCCCATTTCGAAAGTTTTATTTCTTTTGCAACTTAACGTGTGGACCGATTTTAACGTACTATATCTCAGTTTGTAGGTATTTCTAATATCTAAATTTTTTATTTGACCTCTTTTTCTCTAAAATCTTTACATTTCCATCTGCAAGCGAGAAACATGTTTCTCAAATCTTTTCAAATTCTTTTAACAATGTTCCCCAACTTTTCATGAGTTTCAAACGTATACATTTCATTTCTAATGACTTTCCGAACATTTTCATGTAAAAACATAGCTACTTAAAGTTATTTATTGAAAAAACTCTAATTCGACTGGACTAAAGTGGGTCATTCTATGTGCTACAGCACTGACGGTCATCGACCAAACCCGTATATCAGCTGAACAACGGCTGTTTGAGTAGCATAACCCGCCGCGGTCAGACATATTTGACACGTATTTGTAACAATTAATAAGTCGGAAATGAAACCTCGAACGTAATTTCGTCATTCTTGATTTTCGTCTTACAAGGAAAGGCATGGAAGTTTATACGATAGAATAACGATAAGTTTATTCCGAATCCATTGATATATTTGTTTTCCAAATTGCCTCCTACAGTTTCGCAGATTTTATTATTATGTCCCCTGTTGTGCGCAAAGTCGTGCCCCTTGAGTCACCTCGCAATACTAAATTGAGTCGTATCGTACGATATTGCATTATGAGCCAACGTTAGTTATATTTGTAAGTGAAAAACAATTATTTTTGCAATATACAGGGTGATGTACTTAAAACCGGCCACCTGAATAACTTGGCTGCTATTGGTGATAGGAAAAATGCATCAGGCCAAAATTATTTGGTATCGAGGGGCTGATCATCCGAAGTTACTAGTTTTTTGATAGGTGGAGGCATCAAGGAGATATGAAGGTCATCTTTGTTTTTTTAAATGGATCGGTATGTTTTTTTACTTACATTCTGATACAGTATTTCAAGACGAATACAATGACCTATTGGAAAGGTCATTCGTGGTCTGAATTCAGCCAATTGTGATGGAAAATTATTCACGACATTGCGCACGGCAGGGGACATAAATAATAAATATCTGCGAAACTGTAGGAGGCAATTTGAAAAACGAATATATCAATGGATTGGGAATAAAATTTTCGTTACTGTTTCGTTCGAATCGCGGAGGGTCACCGCGATCCGAGCGGGATGCCGGGACCGTCCCGACGAGGACGCACAGTGAAAGAAATTAACGCGAGTGTGATTGCGGACGCGCGGGTCGTAAATCCGGCGTTTTACGTTGCGGACGCGCGGGTCGTAAATCCGGCGTTTTACGGAGATAGAGAAGATGATACACTAACAAGGGGGGAGAGGAAAGGACGTGGAATTGTCCAGATCTGCTCAGACCCTGAGGAGATCACTCAGTACAGAGTGGGTTTCATCATCGCAGTATCCTTTGACGGAAGTGGATGATGAAGGAATGAAAGGGAAGGGAGACGAGGGCACGGCGGCTCGGAAACGACGGGTTTCGGATGCGTGGCCTCGGGAGCGAAACGACAGGTTTCGGTAATTAATCGCGAGAGCGCGGAAAACGACTGGTTTTCGCGGCACAACTCTCGGACATTTGGGAATGAACCACGGAATGTGGCTTTAACGGCTCGTGACGTGTTCGCGGTTGAGGAGCACTATACGAACCGCGTGGTCGCGTTTTGAGAGGACAAAGCGAACTGAACCGATGTCGAGCGATCGAAGTGAACTTGACGCGACACGATGTTGATTTTCGGTCGACGCTCACGGTCACGGCGGCA